>NC_051154.1:404604306-404680555 GCF_013339745.2 Dermacentor silvarum
CCACCATGGCAGCAGCCAAGACCATAGCATGTTCAGGGTTTCTCGCGTCTACGGATTCGACGGTACATGCATGGCGCAGGTTTCATTTCCAGTACAATAAAACCCTTGACCAAAGCTCCAATAACCGCCATGCAGCAGATGTGGGACATTTATTTAGCCATTGATGTCTCGTATTCGGAGTTAGGTGCCGGAAAACTGCCCAATGAACCCTCAGATGCTACGTCATGGCATGGATGCTGCCAATTTCTAGGCCATCGCTATGTAACAGGTAAAGCACCGCATACGTAATTCGGAGGATGTAGGTTTGCCTCCTACGTTGGAGAACTTATCTTTTTGTCCACTTTCCTTTCGGTTTACTGACTATTTAAAACTTCCTTTCCTAAATTTTAGTAAAAGCACATCACGACATCCCACACACAAGCAAAGCAGACATTTTCTCACACCGTAAACATCCTTTTGGAATAATGTTGAAAACGGCTGTTTCGCATTCGAAAAGTATTATGTATTCGATGCGACCCCCCAAAAATTATAACTCGCGCGTGCATCATCGAGACTCCTTTAGTATTTATGGAAGTATTATTCATGCTAGCAACGTGAGACGCTCCTAACTGTTAGGATGTTGTTTTTGGTACGCAGTAGCAGTTGCTTCGCGTACTGCATGTGTTGTGCCAACCGTATTCCGCCACGTATGGTTCACGAAGGGAAAAACCTCAAATACGGTTAGGAGTGTGTAACACTGACGTTTAAGCGTTAAATGGGGTGCGTATTAGGCGTTTTCGGTCCCGATCTCGCCGCCCGTGATGCGCGGAGAGCGACACCTACTGGCTGTGTTACAGGGAACCAAGCTTTGCATTACGTCACCGAACACTCCTCGTGACTGATGCAAGCATCGCGTCACCTTCCAACAATGAAAGCATCTCTCTTGCATTTGGACACCGCCAGAGACGCGAAACTGAGCAACGAGCTAAGAAGAGCTAGCTCTGTATAATGGTCATGCACGATACCACATTTTAAACCCCTAAGTGTATTGCTAAAGCCTGCTACCACTGTGACTACATAGCTGTTCAAGCGCAACTGTAAATTTATATTAGTTAAGGCTCATTAAAGGTGATCGCGCGACCATTTGTGACTGGCGACCAAAAAGTGACTGAAGGCGACAGATGCTCACACCGGCAAGAGCGGCCGGCTAGTCGTCATCTGTTCACAATGGCATCGCCCCGTAAAATAAGTATCAGCGTACACCGAAGTCCTGTTCCTGCGCATCTGATTGTTCAGCAGTTTTACGACTGTGGTCACGTGACTGAAAAATTGAGCAGCGGGCGACTGGTCGAAAATGGCCTGTTTTTCAGAAAAGCGAACATTTGCGACAATTTGTGAATCGTCGCTTTGCGACCAACTTGGTCGCGCGACTGCTGTCAGTCTTCGGTATGAATGAGTCTTCAAGCTGAACAATTCTTTATTTCATTTGGCGGCAAGTTTGTTGCAATTACCCTTGACAAAAAAGCTCAATCTGGTTAGCACTCGCATGGTGACCAATGTTGGCCACACAGTTTATCGGTAGATATCTTGCATACTAATATATTTTCATGCATCCTCTTTCTTCGCGTTGAGAGAAACGTTTACTCCTTGTTATGTGTGTCGTTCTCAACCTGCCGTAGGAGATGTTGCTTTCGTCGGTTAAGATGCTGTCTCAGGGCCTTGGAAGTAAATGCAAGCTCTTGACTATCTTGAACAAGGAACGCTACTTGCAATTTGTTTTAAGTGCGAAGCACTTTAGGGGTCCGGGCTGTCGGCGTCGGCGTCCGTCGCGTCATCACGCTCAAGAACAAGTGCTCAAAATAGGGTCAAAACAAGCGCAGAATTGATCAAAACCGATTTAAAGTAAACCAAAATGATTCAGAATAATTTAAAAGACAGGAATAATCAAGCATTAAGCGCATAATTTAAGTGAAATTCGTTAAAATCGCTTGTATAACTATCATCAGCAAATGCTTTGGATCCATGTGCGTGGCGGTTTGCCACCAGTTGTGCTTTAGCACAGGTGTCAAAACGGATGATGGATTGCTAAACACGAGATAAACACCGGATAAAACAAAAAAAATTGTTGAGTAAGTCTCTTCTGGGCCTGCATTGCTGCAGCGATTTTTATCTGTTCCACAGGCTTTCCCGCAGCGGTGCATGAGCCAGTGCCCATTCTCAGCTGACCATATTGTGCCGGGCAGTGATTTAATACAGCACATGTAAGCGTGCCCGCTCAACAATACAATCAAGCGTTTCATCTAAGGTAAGACACAGTTCTTGGAGTATTCTACTCGTTTCCCGATATCAGATTTTCAGTTTTTTTAATGGACTTACCCAGCGTAGATTCTGACCGTCTCTAGGCAGATGGCACTCTTTGGCCAAACTACTTCACCAGTGGACTCGCCATGAAAGGCCAACTTAATTCAGTGTGCAGCGGTATGCCTTGCCTCTCTCTTTTTGTCGCTTTAGCTTGACCATTACAGCCATCCCATGTTTAGTCTTCAGTGACTCGTGGCGCCTGCAGATTTCTGTGATGTGATTTTGTAGCAGCAAAAGCACTTATCTGTCCCTTCTATAGTTGTTCTTCCATCTCTGACGGTTTAAGTTCCTTCTTGTCATATTGGACGTTTACCCAATTTATTGACAATGTCACGCTTCTGTCCTGTTATTGTGATGTCTTTTTTTTCTTTCACAGAATGATTTTCGCGCTTAGAATATCAGTGCAGTTTTTTGCTAAACTTGTTTCACTGGCCGTGGTCCTAAATAGGGCATCACTTCGCGCCCTAGTCTGAGTGCATGGACAGCAGCGCTGCCGTTGAGGGTGGTAACAGCCTTTGAACAGCCCCGCACCGCTCGGTTTTCACTGTGACACACAACGCTGGTAGTACACGGTCACGGCGGTTGCATTACGACTTAATTGTTATGCGGGTTAACTGGCCTCAATCACATGAAAACCTCAAAGAGTGACTTTGGGGCACGTGGTATTTCAAGCGCAAGAAAATGGCTGTCTGCTGCGTCCCCTCTGTGCGTCGGGTCGAGCTGAAAAGGTCTCGGAGAGTTTTGCTTGCTGCGAGATCTGGGCCGGAGAAGACGTTGGAGGCTCAGGAGAAGCAAGTTCACCAGAAAGAAACTCGCAGTTTCGCCCTGAAGGCGAAGCATCAATTGCGATTGCAAATTAGTAGAGAGCTATACGGAGTAAGGATAGTTGTTTTGTCTGCTGTATAAACTTGGTCACATTCGCTTACTAACTGAAATAAAAAGCATGATGTCAGCGCGCACAAGAGCATGAATAGATCCCCCTCGACGACCGCAGACAGCCGCTCTCAAAACGATGGTGTCAGCAAGCTCAGCAGCAGCAGCGAGCGAAGGTTGGTACGGTCTATCACTTCAACGGAAAGTGAGCGGCGAAAGCACAGCGCTTACGAAGCTATGAGCAGTCTGCTAATCGCTTTCAAGATACGCTGCCGGCAAGCGCCCACTGCCGCGCAAAGTACAAGTACGCAGTTGTGGGCCGAGTATAAGCCGCACCCAACCTCCCGCGCTGCCTTCCTGCTTTACTCCTTTCGCGACTGAGTCGCCAATTCCCCTTGCGCCGTTGATGCCGTAGCACAACGTCGCCCCCCTCCCTCCCATCCCCCCATGGCCTTTCGCGCGACGGTCCCCTTTGCTTTCCGCCGTGCGTTCGCGCTCCGTGAAACCGCACGTCCTTCGCGCGCTTTCACTCACACATACATCATATGGCGCGTGGAGACGATATTATCGCCCTTGGAATTTATACGGTACCTCACAGCGACGGCAGAAACCCGACGGCAGAAATCTGCTTGGAGTATTGATATAATTGCTATCGCAATAAAAGTGGCGGACATGTCTAAGGTCTGCGCGCAATGATGAAAAATCACGCTTTTGTTCTTGCTTTTCCGTGACGCATGTTAACCTTACAAAATTTTCTAGTAACATTGAATAAAAATTTTTTATACAAATGTTACTAGAACCTACCAAGGGTATATTGAAAGTTTTCAAACTGTTTTTAAGCTTCCTAAATAATTCATACCAACATCCTGTCGACTATTGGCCACTGATATTGCATAGAAATTTTATTTACAAACTTTCTTTAAACTATGAATGCACGTCATTCAAACATTAAAAACAGGGTTTAGTTACCATCTTAGAAACATCCTTCTAGCTTTTTTTCCAACTTTGTGTAGCTTGACCTACAAGCATCTTAGTAACTTTTTCCCTACTTTTTGCTATTCGCCCTGGAAATATCCTTGTAAGTTTTTTCCAACTTTCTCTTGGTCGCCCTAGAAACATCCTGGTGACATACCCACTTTCTCCAGCATTAAAAAAATTCTTGTAGTGTTCTGATGTAACCTAAACATGAGTGGGATATAAAGGTATGTACCTGTTAGCGAAACACACCAGTCTTTTCAAACACTGATATTTATTTTCCAAGCCTTTCACACATGCCCTCAGAAGCCACAAGCAAACAGTGACTATAATGTGGTCTTGATATATCCCGTGTTCTTGATATCCCCTTTGCTGCAAGCCGGAGGGAGCAAAAATGCAATAATAGTTAGAATAGCCTTATGAATTGTGTATCTGGACGAGATATCATGTAGCAGTCATCCACAAAAATTTGACTTCAAATGACCCACAATCAAAACGAAGATTTCAACTGACTGCCTTGCCACACGTACTAGAATAGCAATCGCACCTCTGGGGTGCAAAGCTTCTTCTTGGGCGACGTCCTTGTGGTTATTGGAACGCCACCCCAAAAGTGACTGGAGCATTGCTGAAGCAGTACTGCTCCACAGAATATGCACGTGTTACACTTAGGAATCATACACTTGTGTGAAGTAGCCGTAAATCAGTTTAAACCATGTATTTAGGTGGTGGAAAACATTTTGATAGACCCTCTAACTAGTGCGCATTATTCTGTTTGAAAACTCAATTTCATAAAAGCACAACAAATTATTATATTAAAAAGTGACTATTTCAACATTTCCACCAAGTGCAGGGCAGCTTGAGCATGAAGCAAACTTCCTTGTGACATCTCAGTAAATCCGAGGTAGTGAGCACGTGCTACCACAAACCACAGACGCACATATCAGTTCTGGGCAGTAGTCACCACTGTTACCATGTCACTGGAAACTTGAGTATTAGGCAGCTGAGAAGTAATAAGAAAGAGAAGGTAAAAAGGCTTGTTTGCATTTCAGATAAGTGGGAGCAAAGAACAAGCTTTATCCAACATCAACTGGATAAGGCCAGAGACACGCAGAAAAAAAATGCCAATGTAAAGGTGAACGCTTAGCGTTCAGCTGCACTGCCGTGGCTTGCAACTACTGCACGCAGAAAAAAAAGTGCCAATGTAATGGTGAATGCTCAGCATTTAGCTGCACTGCCGGGTGGCTTGCAAATGTTGCACTGGGCGGAATGTTATGATTTAGTAGTAGACCAGCTTCCAACCTTAAGCCAACCTGCCCTTGGGGCGCATATTGAACTTGTCACATTAAAAGGTTAATGGTCTGCTATATGCTTGAGAAATTACCTTCTCATACTGTGACTAGGGATTCAGCAGCTACATAATAAAGAATAAGATTTTGCTGTTTGTATGCTAATTTTAAGAGATGAAATAGGGTATGCAATACATAAGCGTGGCCGATTAGAGGGAACAATATAGATATACAGGCAATACTGTGAGAAGTCAGCTTCACAAGACTGAGTAATAAAAATGACAAAAAGATACACATCTCGAGACCTTATGCCTCTCAACGATTATCTTAAAAAGGTAATCTCACTATATTAATATACAGCCTCTACAGAGTAAAGCACGCATAGTTACTCAAATCAGAGCTATATTTAACTCAGAGGAGGCTAGTTTTGGTAAGTTCATTGAACTGAGGGCACTCCACATGACCAAAAGTGATATGCAAGTGATCTGCCACTAGGAATCATGAAAACGGCACACACAATAAAATTATTGCGGATTACACAAACATATCCTACAACACACAAGGTAGTGACAGTTTTGTACGCAGCTTTGTGAAAGCATGCAGATCAGGTGCTTTATCGTGGCGCACTCCAGCTTGCAGCAGTGCTGCAGGTTCCCGCGGGATGACTCCAGAATCCGCACAGCCTTCAGCTACAAGAAATGAATAATTTATTGCAATGTGAATCGGGAAACCTGTCATATCTGTGTAATGCGGAATTGTAAAAAGAGCCCCACACAAGCAGCTACATTAACCTGCATCTCGTTGTACAAATATCTCATCCTTATATCTCAGGAGGTTACACGACTATTTTGTAACAAGTGAGATTCCAAGAGGGAATGCAGCAAACATAAGAGTACCAAGAAAATCATCACCGAAACTCAAATATGTAGTAAAACAAAAGAGCATTGGATTATGAAAGAATTATTAAGCACATGAAAAGTCTTTTGAACCTTAGGCCGTGTTTGTATAGCGATGGTATTCCTTCTCGCTCTTCGTGAGTGGTTTGAGCGACGCTCCGCCCGTGTTATGAACTGGAATAGCCGGCCGTTCACGGTGGGTGGTAAGAATGACGTAGGATCGAGCGGAAAGTATCGCTACGAAATCGCAGCCCTTACTTTATTACTGCAACGCACAGTCATTACCTATGACTGGAACAGCTGACATACTCTTCTTTAGATGAATATGTATATAAGTACAGTAAGCGCCACCGTCTGATTGAGATGTCTCGATTAAAAAGAAACCTCGTATAAATGCGCGAATACCTTAGCTTAGCGTCACTTACGGTCCCCTCCGGTTACTTTTCCCTCTCTCGGGCAACGCAGAGAAATTCGTCAGTTTTGCGTATTCAAGAGCGCGTTTCCCAGAAGCGTGAGCGACACGCAGTCAGCTTAGCTCCAAAATGACGAAGAAGACAAGTACGCGCCAAGTAAACACCATCGTTTATAGAGCTTTTAAAAATCACGCGTGGCATGTAGCACAATTATACTTCTTGGGTTAGATTACACTCGGGGGCGTACATTATTTGCACGAGAAATCAAAACGACCATTTGAATATGTGTGTAACACCAATACCATGACTGGGACACTGCGCTACCTTTTGTCACATTTGCCTATAACTCCTCACGCCATAACACCGCCGGCTACTCCCTTCTATCTTCTATACGGACGAGAACCGACGCTCCCTTTTGACACACTTATTTCGACCCCGGCCGCATTGTCTACGGAATACGCGCGTGACGCCATCGCTATAGCAGAAAAGGCACGTCACATTGCCCGTCTTCGCCTCTCTGTGTCGCAATCACGGCAGAAGTTGTTGTACGACGCCGGGTGATCTTGTCCTTGTCTGGTCCCCGTCTCGGCGCGTTTGCCTTTCTGAAAAACTACTTTGGAGATACTCTGGCCCCTATCGCGTCCTGCGACAATTGACAGATGTCACTTACGAAATAGCCCCGCTCGATCCTACCACGTCTTCTCCTTCCTCACACGTCGTGCACGTGGCCCGGCTGAAGCCATACCTCGCGCCAACCAACCTGTCTCAGGCGCCGGGTTGGCGCTTTTCCGGCCGGAGGTTAACGTTACGAGACTGCGCGCAATGGCACAAAGATGACGTTAATCATTGATCATTGACGTTGATCAGAAGACGACGATTGAAGAGATTGCCATTACGCCATCTTGGCAGTGCTATAGAGCTCGCTGTATATATTTTGCGAATATATTATCAGTTATACCGTTTCCCGTGACAAAATATTCGTATGAGAAAATCAAAGCTGGCCCCGAGCTAAAGCTTCCTCTTGTCCCTGGAGCAGCCGTGGCTGTGTAATGGTAGAGCATCCGCCTACTAAGAGGAAGGTACTGATTGCGGCTCGAATCTCAATGCCATCGTAAACCCACGGTTTTTTTTAATAAGTAGCGATATCCGCCGGCATCGTGTTCGGCTACTTGAGGGGCTCGCATCTGGGAAGGGATACCTACAGAGGTTTATAAGCGTTGTCTCGGGGCATCCCTTGTCTTACCGCAGACGGCATTCTGGTAGACCATCCGCCGCGACTTTGGCAGACGAGTGCAGCAACCGGTACCTACGGGTAGAGTAGGTACAAGCGCGCTCACCGCCCGATGCTCAGTCCATATCGGACCTCACCATTTGGAAAGCGGTGTTTCTCCCCGACACGAGGGATTAACCACCTTATAGGTGCATTGGGACGCCACATGGAAATTTGCCGCCATGGCAGCAGCCTAGACCCCATTTTTCAGGATTTCTCGCGTCTACAGGGTTCGACAGGACATGCATGGCGCAGGTTTCATTTCCAGGACAATAAAACCCTTAACCAAAGCTCCAATAACCGCCATGGCAGCAGATATGGGACGTTTTTTAGCCACTGATGTCTCGTATTGGGCGTTTAGGCGCCGGAAACTTCCCAATGAACCCTCAGATGCTACGTTATGGCATGGATGCTGCCAATCCCTAGGCCATCGCTATGTAACAAGGTAGAGCACCGCATACGTAATTCCGAGGATGTAGGTTTGCCTCCTACGTTGGAGAACTTATCTTTTTGTCCACTTTCCTTTCGGTTTACTGACTATTTATAAACTTCCTTTCCTAAATTTTAATAAAAGCACCAGCTGGGGGAGATAACGGAGCAGATACGTGGGGAGATAACGGAGCAGATACGGCGACGCGACGCCTCGTGCAGATGCCGTTCTCTGGGTGCTTGTGCTATGCACGCACTCCTTGCCCGCGCA
The DNA here is from genome assembly GCF_013339745.2 of Dermacentor silvarum. Classification (NCBI taxonomy): domain Eukaryota; kingdom Metazoa; phylum Arthropoda; class Arachnida; order Ixodida; family Ixodidae; genus Dermacentor; species Dermacentor silvarum. The sequence goes on from NC_051154.1 coordinate 404,613,060, forward strand.
AGCTCTCGCAAGCGTTCTAAGTGAAGTTGCGTCGTCCCGCCAATAGGTATCCGCTGCCGTCCCCGTGTTGAGGGACGCGCGCTATTGCTACTTTATCTGTTCGATCGCGTCTCGCAAGTGTCCTTAGCTAAAAAGTATGTACCTTACACCGTTGTTTATACAACGTTCAGCACATCGTGTTCTAGAATTCAACAACTTATAATGCTGAATAAAGCTTCCGCTTGCTCTGTAAAGTTCACGATGGCAACTGAGGGACGCGTTTGTGACTGAAACCTGCAGCGCGTCACACTACGCCATTTTTCTTTGCTGGCTCGCGGAAGCTTCGCTTTCACCCATTCCCATACTGTGTGGGATGTGCATATTTTTTCGGGATGATTCCATAGTCTGCAGATTTTTCCATTGAATAAAGTCAATCTATTTCCGTGGCACCATCAGACTTCAAGCTTTTGTTTGCTTTACATCATAGGGTTTCTAAATAAAAAACCTAGAGGGAAAAGTGGCGCTAGTGTCTACGGGGGTTCTCCTGAACGTCGCCTCAACCTACATGGGAATGATGGGAAGTACAGGCTTCGGATTGACTTCTGTCTTGAAACTGGTGGCGTTTGCATGCGGCGCAGTAAACGAAGCTGTATTAAACCATTTTCTTGCAAAAATTAACTTTATTTATGTTGTGTTTTATATAATGCATAATACATTGAATAAAGTTTGTATGACTTTGAGATTGAAGCATGTTTTACCACCAGGGTATGCATCGTTCTGCCTGATTTAGCGCCATTGAATAATTATTTATTTACTTTCACAACAGCAATAACAACCGTGCATGTGCTTATATAAAAAATACTCATCAAATATTTGTGGGAATAAAAATTTTGTATTATGAGAAAAGTGTTGCGCCTTTGAGAGAAATGTTACAAGTGTCGTCTGCTACGACGCCTGCTCGCTGCGAACGCGAGGAAAGTGAACTTTCTCGCAGACGCACTTGCGTCTGCGCAGGCGCACTTGTGAACTCTCTCGCTCTTTCGAAAGGCTGCATCGGCTGTCACGATTGATGAACGTCTTCGAGTACATTTAAACACATCTGCTGCAGTGCTATCTTGGACGCTTGTGGCCTCTTACGAGCATGTTTCACTATATTTTATGTTGACGTACCGCTTCCTCTGAAGTGCGCGCCAGCAACTGTTATGTCGTGGCTTTGCGCTTACCCGTTTTGCGACAGCAGACTACAGCCAGGAAGCAGCAACCTTTCCTACCACAAGTAAGTTTGTGTTCTCAAATGTCCTGAAACAACCATTTCAATGAACACATAAACGAGTAATGTGCAATGAAGCCCTCAATCAAATTTGACTGTCAAGCCAGTAGAAGAGCAACTATGTAGCAAACAAAATGCTTTATGCAAGCAGTCAGCAGTCGCTTTCTCGTCAGGGCTTCGTCAACACGCCGCGACACAAGCATCGTTCCAGCCGCTAGCTCAGCACGCTATCGCCATAGAATAAAGAACCCTATCGCTACTTCGAGCGACCAAACAAATACAGAGAGCTCGAGAGTTTTGCGCCGCACTGCCCCACTGTGGATTGTAGCAACTGCGCTTGGAACAAAACTAGCGAAACCAAAACTGACAAAAAAATACCTGTAGACTAGTTCGCCAGTCAACAGAATACCAATCCGTAGCCTGTACTTCCCATCATTCCCATGATAGTTGAACGATCGCAGCGCCACATTGCCCTCTAGTTATAGTAATATGAAACTCTATGCTTTACATTATAAACGATACATGTAGAAAAACTATCATGGAGGACTATTTCACCCTTGAGCAAAGAGGTCGCATGTTTGACAACAGACTGCGGTGGCCACATTAGACAGTTTTAGTAGAGCGTTCACGGCCCGCTCCGCATGGACCGGCGTATCCTAACAATTTGCGCGCAGCTGCTCATCGGAACGCTAGCGGGAACGCTAATTCACCTGCGCACAGCGCTCACATCGGCAGCGGAACGAAGAACGCTGCCCACGCTCCGCTAGGAAGCCGTTTGAGCGGAGGGTGCGTCTACTGCTTGCTTTGTCGTTTTACAGCCACGCTGAAAGCGCGTGGCCGGCGTCTCTGGAAGACGCGCGTGTCGAATAAGAGACATCTACGCAGTTCACGCAGCAATCGAGTGCGTGGTATGTTAGCGGAGTGGAACGTAAGCAACGATCTGCTTAACTGTCTATTACAACTTCAACTAGCGGGGAACACTTTCATGTTGCAAGCGTTTTGTGTACGGTAAAAAAGTTGGGCGAAGTGAAACCGCAGTCCCCCCTAAGGTGTCTGCCATAGCACATGGGTTTCCTCAGGAGTCCAATCTGTCGATCAATCACAAATTTAACCTATATGTTGCCGTTTTCACATTTCCCTGTTTAGACTATGGCAAGCAACCAGGCTCGGCATGAAACTATATTGAAATGCCCCTACAACCCTGCTCACATGGTGAAGAGAAGCCGCTACCAAATACACATCGCAAAATGCCTAATGGTGAGTGCCAGCCTGCAGCAACTGGGCAGTAACTGCTTACTGCTTGATTAGAAAACTATGCCAACGTGAAAAATGCCTGATTGTTACTACTCGCCGTAATGATTGTCGTAATTACACCATACATTTTAAGATTTTGCATGGTTTGCGCCCAGTTTGGGCAGTACTGCTTTCCGAAGAATACAAAGTCAGTTGGCGGCTGATTGTTTGGACCCAGTGATTATTAGAACTTGCCAGTAACATTGACACCGCATTCATTGAACTGGTGGGCAACGCCTTTCGTAGTTTCAGGCGGCATTACACGAACTTACGAATATTTTCGCGGGTGACCCAGATCATTTTAATTCAAATTAATGATTACAGAGCCTGTTAACAGCGTCGTCTCGGAACCGTGGAGCTACTTTCTCAAAAGATGAGCTCATCTTGAATACTAAAACAAAGGTTATTATTTCTCACGAAAATGTTTATTCCGCTCTAGCATTTCATTAATTTTAAGGGTTGACGTATCCTTCAACCCCGTTCTCGTACCTGCTTAACTCGGTGCACTTGAAGAATGACCGACACCACATCCACAGTTTTCCTTACAATTTTTACCATATGCAGGAAATAATAGATAAGAGAAACCCTGTGAGAAATTGCGTGTTACGGTTGACTTCACGGCAGAAATAACTCGCCGGAGGTGGAAGTCTAACCCACACCTTCTGCATATGCGTGCTGTATTTTACCAAAAAACCTACCACGGAGGCTATCCTCCTGTCCCCTTTCATGGGCGTATGCGTATCGGTGCAATATTAAGGGAAAGCTTTAATTCTTGGCGCTTCTATCAAAAGATATGGCAACGGAGAAATTCTTTTTCTCCGCAGCAACTGCACCAAATTTGTTGAGTTGTGGTGCGTTAAAACGGTTAAAGTAACATCTAGTTAGCGCGGGAAACAAATTTTGTTATTTAGGCTGTAAACTTTACATAAAAATTGTTCGATATCTGAAACATTCTGAAAAACGAGCCTATCAAGTTTACAACCGCGTAAATCAGCATTAAAAACGGCATCACCATTCTTTAAACTGCGCCTAAGAATAGGGCAAGCTCGATTATATAATAGATGATTGATTATGATACGGGAACTAAGTTGATGTTTTATGCATCCTTAGGATTATTTGTATCACTAATTGGTTAGGAGTACTTTTGCAAGACTTCTGCAAACTTTCTAATAAATTTACTAAAGCTGCATATTTATACATAAAAATTGTACACTTCATATGCTCTAACAGTTGCAGTTCATAGAACAGCGATATCTGTTTTAGTGCAGAGTCACAGATTTTTAAACTTTGTGCTTTTATTGTTTTTTAATTTTCGGGAATTTCTGTGCGAAAATCCTGGCCCTAAATTAAAATTCATATTCCTATACGGTCACTAGAATTGCATCTTTATCTCAAATGTAACAAACTTCATTCAACTCTGCCCAGTGATTATCTCTTAAAATAATTTCTGCGTTTTACATATTGTTACGAGACTGCGCGCAATGGTACAAAAATGACGTTGACCATTTGGGTGAAGAAGACGACGATTGAAGAGATTGTCTTTCCGTCATCTTGGCAGCGCTACAGCTCGCTGTATATGTTTTGTAAATATATTTTCAGTTATACCGTTTCCCGTGACATTTTGGTCGAAGTGCTGGGGTGCTACTCAAGACTAAACTCCGCAGCGCACGTGTCCTGGCAAGTTCCACCATGTCAACAGGCGGGGATATTGCGTCAACCACAACACCAGCACCCCAGCCAGTGATCTTGATCCAACCCCGCCACCCAGGATCTCTTTGCGGCACCGACAACGTCGACGTTGAGGGCTGGATTTGAAATTACGAGCACGTCGCAACCAACAATCGGTGGGACCCGACAGTCACACTCGCTAATGTCGGTATCTACTTCAGCGGGACAGCACGCGTCTGGTTTGACACTCACAAAATGGAGCTGAGCAGCTGGGATCTATGTATGCAGAAGCTTCGTGATCTATTTGGCAAACCAATTGGCCGCCAGAGCACCGCTTCGAAAGATATCTCCTGTCGCGCCCAATCTCCAACGAACTTTTAGCAGCAGCGGTTGCGGTCTCGAGCACTCGACTCCTACTTTTGCCACAGCATATGCGGAACAATCTACGAGCTGAAGCAAGTAAAGGCCATCACCTCTACCGGTGCAGTGCCCAGCTGACCACTTCGTCAAGACAGTGACCAGTCTACTGCGTCTGCCCTCTACCGGACAAGTTCCACCATAGAAGCAAGCATCGTTGGCGTGTCCCTCACTTTTGGCAGAAGCGGTTGCGGTCGCGAGCAAGTCGCTAATCTTCTCCTACTTTTGCCATTGGTTGGTCCCCCCCCCCCCCATACGTATGGTCGGTTGGGGGGGGGGGGGAGGACCAACCTCTGTGTGTACCGCTGCTGCCAAATTGCGTGATGTTTGCACAATGCCGACCAATGCTGAGTTGGCAAAGGAAATGGACACTTTACGTGCTGAGGTTGCTGCGATGCGTGACCGGCTTAACATATTCAATGAACTTTTCGAGACGGTTAAGAAGCAGAATACCGACCTTGCTGTTGAAACTTCGGCTATGAAAGATGAAAATGGCCACTTGGCACGCAGGGTTTCTGAACTGGAACAGTACTCCCGACTGAATAACGTAGAAATAAAAGGTGTCCCTGCAACCAAAGGTGAAAGCTGTCTTGCGGTTGTTCAGTCTATGGGTGATGCTATAGGATGCAAAATCGCACCTGAGGATGTCTATACTGCGCATCGTGTACCAGCCAAAAAAACAAACAAATATTATTGCACGCTTCTGCTCCCGAGAAAAAAAAACTGTGTTCGTGAAAAAGGCACGCAAGGCTCGCCTGACCACTGCCACCCTTGGGTTTCCACAAAACGATCAGAAGCCCTTATATGTAAACGATCATCTCACGCAAGAAAGGAAGCGGCTGTTCGCACAAGCTCTTGAACTGAATAAAGCAAAAGGCTGGAAACACCTCCGGACCGACCACTGCGGAATCTAGGCCCGAAGGACAGTTGACAGCCGTATCTACCGTATCTCTCGTGCGGGTGATCTTGCTATTTTCACCTAGATTTCTAGTGTTTGCGGCTGCATATATTAACATTCGCAAGCCTGTTTTCTTGTCTGGATCTTAAAAAATGTTTCAGTGGTGAAAGTCCCAAGTTAACGCTAATAGATTTAAATATTCGTAGTCTACGAAAAGCTATGAAAGCCTCTTTTCACTTCTTTCGGTAATTAATCATAACTTCTATTTTATCTGTCTGAGACATGGTTTTCACTGGACGATAGAAATTTATATGCGCTACCAGAGTACAATGCAGAATATTGCTATCGTGCTACGCCACGTGGCGGCGGATCGGCAATATTTATTAAATCGCCATTGCCATGCAAACGCCGCAATGATCTTGCCTTTTCTAATTTGCTCTGCGAGTCTATATGGTTAGAATTGCATCAGAGTTTTTTTTGCAATTGATGGCCGGAACACAGTGTTAGCGTGCATTTATCGCTCACCTTCATCGTCATACTCTGAGTTTTGTCGACAGTTTGAAAAGTTGTTGCACACTGTTACGAACGAAAACAAAAATATTATTATCTGCGGAGACATCAACATGAACATTATCGACCCTAATATTCCATCATGTTCTGATAATCTCGGGTGTTTTCTCAGCTATGGCCTTGCTTCTTTAATAACTTCTCCAACTAGATGTGACATGACAGGATCTAATAGGTTAATTGATCGCATATTAACCAACATTAGTACAGATTTTACAACAGGAGTCATCGACCACAGCATAACCGACCACTACCCTATATTCCTGACTTTAGGTACAGAAAATTCTAAATCGACTTAAAAGAATGAGAAAGTATACTTTGACTCCCAAAAATTTATTTCTATGACACATTCAAATGACTGGTCCGCCGTATTATGTGAATCATGCGATGAAGAGGCTTATCAGTTGTTTTTGGCTGAAGTTACTCGCTGCATTCACGAATTCACTACTACATTTACCATAACTCAGGGGAAAAACCTCAAAGACGGTTAGGAGTGTGTAACACCAACGTTTAAGCGTTAAGTAGGGTGCGTATTAGGCGTTTTCGCTCCCGATCTCGCCGCCCGTGATGCGCGGAGAGCGACACCATCTGGCTGTGTTACAGGGAACCAAGCTTTGCATTACGTCACAGAACACTCCTCATTGACTGATGCAAGCATCGCGTCACCTTCCAACAATGAAAGCATCTCTCTTCGATTTGGACACCGCCAGAGAAGCGAAACTGAGCAACGAGCTCAGACAAGCTAGCTCTGTAAAATTGTCATGCACGATACCACAATGGAAACCCTGAGTGTATTGTTAAAGCCTGCTACCACTGTGACTACATGGCTGTTCAAGCGCAACTGTAAACTTATATTAGTTAAGGCTTATTAAATGTGATCGCGCGACCATTTGTGACTGGCGACCAAAAAGTGACTGAAGGCGACAGATGCTCACACCGGCAAGAGCGGCCGGCTAGTCGTCATCTGTTCACCATGGCATCGCCCCGTAAAATAAGTATCAGCGTACACCGAAGTCCTGTTCCTGCGCATCTGATTGGTTCAGCAGTTTTACGACGGTGGTCGCGTGACTGAAAAATTGAGCAGCGGCCGACTGGTCTAAAATGGCCTGTTTTTCAGAAAAGCGAACATTTGCGACAATTTGTGACTCGTCGCTTTGCGACCAACTTGGTCGCGCGACAGCTGTCAGTCATCGGTATGAATGAGTCTTCAAGCTGAACAATTCTTTCTTTCATTTGGCCGCAAGTTTGTTGCAATTACCCTTGACAAAAAAGCTCAATCTGGTTAGCACTTGCATGGTGACCAATGTTGGCCAAACAATTTATCGGTAAATATCTTGCATACTAAGATATTTTCATGCATCCTCTTTCTTCGCGTTGAGAGAAACATTTACTCCTTGTTATGTGTGTCGTCCCCAACCTGCCGTTGGAGATGTTGCTTTCGTCAGTTAAGAAGCTGTCTCAGGGCCTTGGAAGTAAATGCAAGCTCTTGACTGTCTTGAACAAGGAACGCTATTTGCAATTTGTTTTAAGTGCGAAGCACTTTAGTGGTCCGGGCTGTCGGCGTCGGCGTCCGTCGCGTCATCACGCTCAAGAACAAGTGCTCAAAATAGGGTCAAAACAAGCGCAGAATCGATCAAAACCGATTTAAAGTAAACCAACTTGATTCAGAATAATTTAAAAGACAGGAATAATCAAGCATTAAGCGCATAATTTAACACAAATTCATTAAAATCGCTTGTATAACTATCATCAGCAAATGCTTTGGATCCATGTGCGTGGCGGTTTGCCACCAGTTGTGCTTTAGCACAGGTGTCAAAACGGATGATGGATTGCTAAACACGAGATAAACACCGGATAAAACAAAAAATTGTTGAGTAAGTCTCTTCTGGGCCTGCATTGCTGCAGCGATTTTTATCTGTTCCACAGGCTTTCCCGCAGCGGTGCATGAGCCAGTGCCCATTCTCAGCTGACCATATTGTGCCGGGCAGTGATTTAATACAGCACATGTAAGCGTGCCCGCTCAACAATACAATCAAGCGTTTCATCTAAGGTAAGACACAGTTCTTGGAGTATTCTACTCGTTTCCCGATATCAGATTTTCAGTTTTTTTAAAGGACTTACCCAGCGTAGATTCTGACCATCTCTAGGCAGATGGCACTCTTTGGCCAAACTACTTCCCCAGTGGACTCGCCATGAAAGGCCAACTTAATTCAGTGTGCAGCGGTATGCCTTGCCTCTCTCTTTTTGTCGCTTTAGCTTGACCATTACAGCCATCCTATGTTTAGTCTTCAGTGACTCGTGGCGCCTGCAGATTTCTGGGATGCGATTTTGTAGCAGCATAAACACTTATCTGCCCCTTCTATAGTTGTTTTTCCATCTCTGACGGTTTAAGTTCCTTCTTGTCATTTTGGACGTTTACCCAATTTATTGACAATGTCACGCTTCTGTCCTGTTATTGTGATGTCTTTCTTTTTCTTTCACAGAATGATTTCGCGCTTACAATATCAGTGCACTTTTTTACTATACTTGTTTCACTGACCGTGGTCCTAAATAGGGCATCACTTCGCGCCCTAGTCTGAGTGCATGGACAGCAGCGCTGCCGTTGAGGGTGGTAACAGCCTTTGAACAGCCCCGCACCGCTCGGTTTTCACTGTGACACACAACGCTGGTAGTACACGGTCACGGCGGTTGCTTTACGACCCAATTGTTATGCGGGTTAACTGGCCTCAATCACATGAAAACCTGAAAGAGTGACTTTGGGGCACGTGGTATTTCAAGCGCAAGAAAATGGCTGTCTGCTGCGTCCCCTCTGTGCGTCGGGTCGAGCTGAAAAGGTCTCGGAGAGTTTTGCTTGCTGCGAGATCTGGGCCGGAGAAGACGTTGGAGGCTCAGGAGAAGCGGGTTCACCAGAAAGAAACTCGCAGTTTTGCCCTGAAGACGAAGCATCAATTGCGATTGCAAATTAGTAGAGAGCTATACGGAGTAAGGATAGTTGTTTTGTCTGCTGTATAAACTTGGTCACATTCGCTTACTAACTGAAATAAAAAGCATGATGTCAGCGCGCACAAGAACATGAATAGATCCCACTCGACGACCGCAGACAGCCGCTCTCAAAACGATGGTGTCAGCAAGCGCAGCAGCAGCAGCGAGCGAAGGTTGGTACGGTCTATCACTTCAACGGAAAGTGAGCGGCGAAAGCACAGCGCATACGAAGCTATGAGCAGTCTGCTGATCGCTTTCAAGATACGCTAGCGGCAACCGCCCGCTGCCGCGCAAAGTACAAGTACGCAGTTGTGGGCCGAGTAGTAGCCGCACCCCCTCCCTCCCGCGCTCCTTTCGCGTGCGAGACTGAGTCGCCAATTCCCCTTGCGCCGTTGATGCCGTAGCACAACGTCGCCCCCCTCCCTCCCATCCCCCCATGGCCTTTCGCGCGATGGTCCCGTTTGCTTTCCCCCGTGCGTTCGCGCTCCGTGAAACCGCACGTCCTTCGCGCGCTTTCACTCACACATACTTCATATGGCGCGTGGCGCCGATATTATCGCCCTTGGAATTTATACGGTACCTCACAGCGACGGCAGAAACCCGACGGCAGAAATCTGCTTGGAGTATTCATATAATTGCTATCACAATAAAAGTGGCGGACATGTCTAAGGTCTGCGCGCAGTGATGAAAAATCACGCTTTTGTTCTTGCTTTTCCGTGACGCCTGTTACCCTTACAAAATTTTCTAGCAACATCGAATAAAATTTTTTTATACAAATGTTACTAGAACCTACCAAGGGTATATTGAAAGTTTTCAAACTGTTTTTAAGCTTCCTAAATAATTCATACCAACATCCTGTCGACTATTGGCCACTGATATTGCATAGAAATTTTATTTACAAACTTTCTTTAAACTATGAATGCACGTCATTCAAACATTAAAAACAGGGTTTAGTTACCATCTTAGAAACATCCTTCTAGCTTTTTTTCCAACTTTGTGTAGCTTGACCTACAAGCATCTTAGTAACTTTTTCCCTACTTTTTGCTATTCGCCCTGGAAATATCCTTGTAAGTTTTTTCCAACTTTCTCTTGGTCGCCCTAGAAACATCCTGGTGACATACCCACTTTCTCCAGCATTAAAAAAATTCTTGTAGTGTTCTGATGTAACCTAAACATGAGTGGGATATAAAGGTATGTACCTGTTAGCGAAACACACCAGTCTTTTCAAACACTGATATTTATTTTCCAAGCCTTTCACACATGTCCTCAGAAGCCACAAGCAAACAGTGACTATAATGTGGTCTTGATATATCCCGTGTTCTTGATAATATCCCCTTGCTACAAGCCGAAGGGAACAAAAATGCAATAATAGTTAGAATAGCCTTATGAATTGTGTATCTGGACGAGATATCATGTAGCAGTCATCCACAAAAATTTGACTTCAAATGACCCACAATCAAAACGAAGATTTCAACTGACTGCCTTGCCACACGTACTTATAATAGCATTCGCACCTCTGGGGTGCAAAGCTTCTTCTTATGCGACGTCCAAGTCGTTATTGGAACGCCACCCCAAAAGTGACTGGATCATTGCTGAAGCAGTACTGCTCCACAGAATATGCACGTGTTACATGTAGGAATCATACACTTGTGTGAAGTAGCCGTAAATCAGTTTAAACCATGTCTTTAGGTGGTAGAAAACATTTTGATTGACCCTTTAACTAGTGCGCATTATTCTGTTTGAAAACTCAATTTCCTAAAAGCACAACAAATTATTATATTAAAAAGTGACTATTTCAATATTTCCACCAAGTGCAGGGCAGCTTGAGCATGAAGCAAACTTCCTTGTGACATCTCAGTAAATCCGAGGTAGTGAGCACGTGCTACCACAAACCACAGACGCACATATCAGTTCTGGGCAGTAGTCACCACTGTTACCATGTCACTGGAAACTTGAGTATTAGGCAGCTGACAAGTAATAAGAGAAGGTAAAAAGGCTTGTTTGCATTTCAGATAAGTGAGAGCAAAGAACAAGCTTTATCCAACATCAACTGGATAAGGGCAGAGACACGTAGAAAAAAAATGCCAATGTAAAGGTGAACGCTTAGCGTTCAGCTGCACTGCCGTGGCTTGCAACTACTGCACGCAGAAAAAAAAGTGCCAATGTAATGGTGAATGCTCAGCATTTAGCTGCACTGCCGGGTGGCTTGCAAATGTTGCACTGGGCGGAATGTTATGATTTAGTAGTAGACCAGCTTCCAACCTTAAGCCAACCTGCCCTTGGGGCGCATATTAAACTTGGCACATTAAAAGGTTAATGGTCTGCTATATGCTTGAGAAATTACCTTCTCATACTGTGACTAGGGATTCAGCAGCTACATAATAAAGAATAAGATTTTGCTGTTTGTATGCTAATTTTAAGAGATGAAATAGGGTATGCAATACATAAGCGTGACCGATTAGAGGGAACAATATAGATGTACAGGCAATACTGTGAAAAGTCAGCTTCACAAGACTGCATAATAAAAATGACAAAAAGATACACATCTCGAGACCTTATGCCTCTCAACGATTATCTTAAAAAGGTAATCTCACTATATTAATATACAGCCTCTACAGAGTAAATCACGCATAGTTACTCAAATCAGAGCTATATTTAACTCAGAGGAGGCTAGTTTAGGTAAGTTCATTGAACTGAGGGCACTCCACATGACCAAAAGTGATATGCAAGTGATCTGCCACTAGGAATCATGAAAACGGCACACACAATAAAATTATTGCGGATTACACAAACATATCCTACAACACACAAGGTAGTGACAGTTTTGTACGCAGCTTTGTGAAAGCATGCAGATCAGGTGCTTTATCGTGGCGCACTCCAGCTTGCAGCAGTGCTGCAGGTTCCCGCGGGATGACTCCAGAATCCGCACAGCCTTCAGCTACAAGAAATGAATAATTTATTGCAATGTGAATCGGGAAACCTGTCATATCTGTGTAATGCGGAATTGTAAAAAGAGCCCCACACAAGCAGCTACATTAATCTGCGTCTCATTGTACAAATGTCTCATCCTTATATCTCAGGAGGTTACACGGCTATTTTGTAACAAATGAGCTTCCAAGAGGGAATGCAGCAAACATAAGACTACCAGGAAAATCATCAGCGAAACTCAAATATTTAGTAAAACAAAAGAGCATTGGATTATGAAAGAATTATTTAGCACATGAAAAGTCTTTTGAACCCTAGGCCGTGTTTGTATAGCGATGGTATTCCTTCGCGCTCTTCGTGAGTGGTTTGCGCGACGCTCCGCCCGTGTTATGAACTGGAATAGCCGGCCGTTCACGGTGGGTGGTAAGAGTGACGTAGGATCGAGCGCAAAGTATCGCTACGAAATCGCAGCCCTTACTTTATTACTGCAACGCACAGTCATTACCTATGACTGGAACAGCTGACATACTGTTCTTTAGATGAATATTTATATAAGTATAGTAAGCGCCACCGTCTGATTGAGATGTCTCGAATAAAAAGAAACCTCGTATAAATGCGCGAATACCTTAGCTTAGCGTCACTTACGGTCCCCTCCGGTTACTTTTCCCTCTCTCGGGCAACGCAGAGAAATTCGTCAGTTTTGCGTATTCAAGAGCGCGTTTCCCAGAAGCGTGAGAGACACGCAGTCAGCTTAGCTGCAAAATGACGAAGAAGACAAGTACGCGCCAAGTAAACACCATCGTTTATAGAGCTTTTAAAAATCACGCGTGGCATGTAGCACAATTATACTTCTTGGGTTAGATTACACTCGGGGGCGTACATTATTTGCACGAGAAATCAAAACGACAATTTGAATAATTAGTGAATGTTCATTAATTACCTGTTAAACTAAAGACTTCATGGTACGTATTGCAATTAACGAATTGTATCCGTGGACACCGAAAGCCATGTCCACGTTAAACGAACTCTGAGGATGAGAATAATTTCAAGATACGCCTTGCCAAGCTGAAGGTGATGAAATGCAGTGGTGTTTCAGTATTTTTTTAGCTTTAATGCATAAAAAGGCATGTCATTGAAAAGTGGAAGAAAAGTGCATATTTCCTGCGAGTATATGGTAACGCCTATCTCAAAAGTGCTGTTCGTTTCAAAATTTTGTTCCGAGTGAATGTGGCTAGTGAAATCACTGGCTTCAATTCGCGAATAGAAATATGCGGAGAAAATATTTAAATAAAAGTTTATTAGTAAAATTTTTATATTACTCAATTATGAATTATACTTACAATGTAAGCATATCCGCCTCTTTGACTAGTCCAGCTCAATAACTATATTCGTTTGATACGCTACAGGCGATTTTTTTTTAAATTTCAGTTTAAGCTAAAAAGACACCCAGCATATTACTGCTCCTTTTAGCACAAAGCTAAAATAGATGTCATTCCTAACAAAGCCATTTGCCACCGTTGCACCTTGCTGTGGATATACCAACTGATGCAGCATATGGTTTGCAAGTTACATGTCTGACAGAACAGCCACTACTGTCCCCATGATAAACCTTACCCGCACATCGGGGATAGTGCATACATTAAAATAGCAATGCAGTTCCGGGGTCTGCTGACCGCAGGAACAAAAAGCTCACAGCTGTACTTTGACGCCCCTTTCGCTTTCCCCCCCACTCTCTAGCCCATTCTACACGAACCACGCCCATGATGTAAGTGGCAGAGGTCAAGACTCTCGGCCTGGATGACACCGACTCCCTACTCTGTACTGAATAAAGCTGCTCTATGTATCTTGTTTTCAATGCACAAGATCGCGGTGCCTTTTCTCTATTGGGTGTGCCTTCCTTGTAAATGCACAGCGTTATATTAGGAGCTCTGAGCAAACTCATGTAAGGTAATTTTGGAACTTATCAATTCAACTTTAAAAAAATCAGTTTTCCGCTCCCAAATGCGGCAAAATATGCTAAAATCTTAAACTAGACCTAATAATGCCTTGTAGCACTGAAACATCACGAGGAAATCAGCGATAGTAATTGATGAAATCTAAAATACAACTGAATTTCTTTGTTTTTTGAGGAGTGTGAAGTGATAAGCTAACTTAAGAGTTTGAAAGTAGCTGATCTGTATATTCTAGGTAGTAAGCAGTCGTTTAGAATTTGTCACGTGACCATACGATAATTTGGGTTCTTGGGTCCTCTGGGCAAGTAGGCCACATCGTACGAAGCTCCGTCCTCCTCATGCGCTATTGAAACGCAGCTACAGCGCAACTGGCACACATTTGTCGCATATATGCCTCAAGTGATTCTTCATCGGTTCAAAAATACACGAATGCCTCTCAACTTCAGAGCCTGGTTACAAGCTAAGCTCCTAACGAAGAATGGCTGCTGTATGTCTAGCTTTTATAAAACGGTAAATGAATGGTTGATCAAAACACGATCAGAAGTTGTGGTAAATAAAAAGGCACTGAAGGACTTACATGTGTTCTGTAAACGCATTTATAAGAGCGCGTTGCAACGAAAACCTCCCACAGCGTATCCTAGAAAAATGAAATTGCTTCGTGATTAGGCTGCCCTAAACCGCGAGGGACAGGCTATAAGAAAAAAAAAAAACTCTCAAGTTGGCATTTGCGCCCTGCATTGGTTTGGAAACTTTTTCGTTGTCTCACTTCTGGTAATTTCTGATACTTTGCGTAGAAGATGGAGAATACTAATCAGACTTCAAGATTCGGTTATTGTGAATATTCCAAAACGCAGTTCCACTTCAAGTACGAGGTAGTCTACGATTAGTTTTCAAATGTTCGTATATTCGCCGACTTCCAGTTAATTCTGTTTCGCACGTCACCTTGTACCGGTTCCGCGTTTCAAGTCAGCTAGAGGTTTGTACGGCTGCCGCGGTAAAAGGCTGATGGCGTTGCCTAGCAACGCCGCATAAGTGGAAGCCGAGAAGTGGCCGCATGACTGGAGCGTCGATGATGAATTATCATAGGAACCACCGACAAGGAGCTACGTAGAGTACTTCCTAAGAGTGTGAGACGTTGATTCCACAGCTTCGCTGCATGTGATGTGGCAGTTGCTCAGACTGGCGTTCATCTGGGAAGAGTTTTTTTTCGTAGTGGAAGGTGGTGGTCCGATTTTCACCTCCAATACAAAGGCGCCAATGCTAAAGGAGCGTGTTCTCGGGCGACTGAGTGACGGGACCCGTCAGTCAACTGTTGGAGAGTTTCCTTGAAGCTATTTATTAGTTGCTCTCTATTATGGAAGTTTCGATTAAAGGTTGGGCCTCCCTACCGCTTGGGTAAGAAATGCATTACAGGTTTTAGTCGTCCAATGCAAGACTGAGGGCCATGAGTTAATTGCAGGAACCATGTGGGAAGTAGTTGCCCAATAGTGCACCAGGGAGGCCAATTCCTGTTCTGGTGAGGGAGTGACGCTGCTGAACCTTAGTGGGCCTTCCTAATTTGGCTGCACCTGGACAGGAATAGCCCCACTAGCACTCGGCAATATATGTGTATATATATACTGCAATGGGAATGATTGCCTAGCAGTACTCGATCTAGTGTTTCAGCGGTAGAACGAAAAAAGGCAATGGGAGCAATGGCGAAGCGGGCGAGCAAGCGTTGCTTGTCTTCTTCTTCCACCTTCACCAGCACCGTGGTCGGTGCATTCAGTACAAAGTATATATATATATATATATATATATATATATATACTTGTGCACTTTTTAGTATTAATCTGAAGACCAGCATCTGAAAGGCATTGGAGGACTTCGTCTAATCTCTGTAGGTGTTGGCTGAAGCTGGAAGAAAGAACAACGATGTCATCCAGATAACAGAGGCAGGTCTTCCACTTAAGGCCACGAAGAACAGTGTCGATCATACGCTCAAACGTGGCTGGAGCGTTGCACAGGCCAAATGGCATTACATTAAATTCGTAAAGTCCGTCAGGCGTGGCGAAAGCCGTTTTCTCTTTGTCAGCCTCGTTCATGGGAATTTGCCAATATCCCGATCGCAGATCAAGGCTGGAAAAATATTCCGCTCCTTGTAGTGTATCTAAGGCGTCGTCAATTCGAGGCATGGGATACACATCTTTGCGTGTAATCTTATTGAGCGCTCGATAATCAACGCAAAAGCGAACGGAACCATCCTTTTTCTTCACCAGAACGACAGGAGACGCCCAGGAACTGGATGAAGGTCGTATAATATTTCGTGCTAGCATGTCATCAACTTGTTCAATGATCTTCCGTTCCGACTGCGAAACACTATATGGGCGACGGCGTATAATTGCAGAACCGTCGGTTTCGATGCGGTGTGCAGCTACGGAAGTCTGGCCCAATGCGGTGGCACAGCTATCAAAGCAGGATTTGTGCTTAGCCAAAAGGGCGAGTAACGCATCCGACTGGGCAGCGGTTAGGTCAGAACCACTTAGGGCTCGGAGAGAAGAAGAATCCAAACCTGAGGTTGGTACTGGTGACGAAGAAGGGGAAAGCGCTGCGACAGAGATCAGTGGCGGGTCGGTGAAGGTTGCCACGGTCATCCCTTTGGGCAACAGCACAGGATCTGGGGTTGTGTTGCAGGCGTACAGGAGAGCTCGGCCACATGAAAACCGCACGAGACAAGGGGCGACTAGAATTCCTCGTGAAGTGCAGCGTGAAGAGGGAGTAACCAGTGCGTCTCCATCGGTTAGCTGGCCGGATGTGACAGCTACAATGTGTTCGTGACCAGGGTGCAGGACGTATTCTGCAGCGACAGCCAAGTTCAAGATGGAGGGTGACGACTCCAAAATAGGTGCATCCGTGGTATCTGTGTTGTGGACGACTTTCTCCCTACATGATATAACAGCGGAGGCAGAATGCAGGAAGCCCCAACCGAGAATAAGTTCATGGATGCACGCGGGTAGCACAATCATCTCAATGTGGTGACGAATGCCGTCGATCAAAACACGAGCCGTACATTTTCCGTCGGGGTGAATGGGTACGTTATTAGCGCCGCGTAAAACGGGTCCAAGATAAGGCGTTCTGACTTTATGGAGCCGTGAGCACAAATCACTACGCAGAACGGAAACAGCGGCACCAGTATCGACGAGAGCTTGCACAGGAACACCTTCGAGAGTTACAGATAGCATATTGGCCGGGCGACAAGGAGGTATTTCCGAAGTTCGACAGGACGCAGTTTTCCCTCCAAAAACTGCAATCCTTAGTTTTCCGAGTGTTGGTCAGAAAGGCGGGAGATGGGGCGAAGCGGTGATGCAGAGCGGCGGTAGGGTGAAGGAGAATGTCGTCTAGCCGAACGGGAGCCCTGAGGCAGACGTGGAGACGCTGGAGGAGATGGAGAACGACGCTGCGTAAAAGCGGACGGGCCTGGGTAGTAAGCGTCGTGTCGTCGGTTCTCGTCCCGCTCGAAATCGGCATAGCCTCGGCTTACATCCAGCTGGCGGCGACGGCAGTAACGCGATATGTGGCCCCGTATACCGCAGTAAAAGCAGACCGGACGAGGTGGACGCCACGGAGTATACGAAGGTGCAGCAGGTGCTCGGGCGCCCATAGAGGTCAAATGGCCGCAGGTGAGGTCAGGAGGCCCAGAAGGGACAGTAGCAGGTGGCATTGCAGCGACTTCCGCGTATGTGGGCATCGGGAACGCTGCTGGGGCAACAGACGTTGTCGGTGTCGTCATGGCTGCCAACTCCTCCTTCACAAGGTTGCGCAAGTCGAACGTTGGCGATGGGGCGGGAACAACAGTGGTTCGCCGCTGTTGCTGCTCCTGAAGTTCTTCGCGAATAATAGAGCGGATAAGAGCACGTAAATCAGAATGAGGTGGCATTGAAAGGTCGCTGTCACGGTGAAGACGGAGGGCCTGAAGCTCGTCCAAGCGCTGGCACGTCGATGTAATATCGTGAACCGAGGTAGGATTTTGGACAGCTAAGGCGTTGAATGCGATGGAACCAATGCCTTTAAGAATATGGCGAATGCGTTCGGCTTCCGTCATTCCAACGTTGGCGCGGCGGCATAGGGCCAGGACATCTTCGATGTACGATGTATATGACTCTTGTGGAAGTTGAACACGCGCAGCGAGCTTCTGTTTGGCCACTTCTGAACGGCCAGATGAAGACGCGAAAATTTGCCGCAAGCTGGTAGTAAACGCTGACCAGTCGGCGAAGTGAGTTTCGTGGTTAAAATACCACGGCTTCGCAACGTGGGTCAGATAGAATGCGACGTTAGTCAACTTCTGTCTATCGGTCCACCCATTGGCCGAACTCACGCGGTTGTAGTTGTCGAGCCAGTCGTCGACGTCTTCCCCGCGGAGACCCTCAAAGACTGGTGGATCACGATGAGGGGTGGTAATGGTGCACGATGTCAGTGCAGCCGATGTCGTAGGAACAGGAGCGTTAGGGGTAGCGATAGTGCCGGCGGCCGACGCAGGGGTGGTCATAGCTGTGGGGGTGGCCGGGCGCAGGCGGCGACCGGAACGTAGCTCCAGGTAGGGCAGGAACGCAGGAGGACGTCGGGATCTTGACGCGCCTCCACCACTATGAAAGACGGAAGACGACCAGGACAGGCAGCACTGGCAGACCCGTTTATTCCACCGGCACGGCCGAGGCTCAAACACGAAGAAGAAGAGAAACAGGGATGATGATGGCTATATACAAATGAGAACGATGAAGTACGTGAAATGTGTTTACAATATATACACCGTTCCCCACTCAATGACATCGCCCACTCCCAAGCGCGCGCACTAACCTACCGCGCGGGAGCAGGGGCGAGCTCAGAGGCCGGGGTTCTCGAGTTTCGGGACACTCTCATTACTTTCAACGAAATCACTAAGCACAATCACCTGGGTAGGAGGACTTATCCTCCACCTCATAGTAAAGTGTCTAGACCTCTGTCGTCCACTTTACGCATGCTTCAGACTAAGTCCTATCCCAACCTGGCCTTTTTTCATTCGATCACTCCAGAGGCTACTATACTTGCCCCGACTGTGCGGTTGTTAGCAATCTAGAACACATGCTCTGGTGATGCCCCTCGTTACAGGGGCCCAATCGCATCACGGAAGAAGAATGGAGCTCCGCCATCCAAAGCTCAGAACTGTCACGACAAACTTGGGCTAGCAGAGAAGAAGTTTGGGCGTGTTGGTAGGTCATTGTAATCTTAACTTTGATTCATAGCGCTAAAACGACACAAGGACGAGGAAGAACACGGAACGAGCGTTAACTTTCAACAATTGCTTTATTGCAGTTAGTAAGCATATATATACTCACTGGGAAAGGCACTGCAAAAGGCACTCATGTAGCTACTGTGCCAAAAGTGCAAGCTCTTTCTTGGATAAAAGAATAGACGGCGTGCTAACGCAATCATCACATCCTCTAGCTATCTCTGCTGCTTCGACAATTTCCCTCGTTATCTTATTCCTGTGGCGATACACAACAACAGTTTGTTTAAAGAGAGGGTAGCATGGTTCCTTCGCGTCACATTTTCTACAGTGGGCAGCCAGGTGCCCATCTATTGCGGTGCTCTCTATTTTATTATTATGCTCCGCCAGCCGCACGTTTAAACATCTGCCCGTCTGGCCCACCTAGTACTTCCCACACGAAAGTGGAATCAGTCATTGTTTGTTGGCTTCTTATGATATGTTTAGTAATAATCGGGCCCCTCGCTTCCCTTTCTGATCGGTCATTACATAACGAGGGCTCGAATCCGGCAACATTGATGCCTTCAGGTAGCATACGTGGGTTTATTGACCTGTTGCCATCACCCAATAAGATTACGTGCTCGTGAGTGAGTGAAATAACGTTTATTGGAGGCCGGCGAGGACGCGAACTCGTTGCGCACCCGGCTAGTCCCACCTGTGTGTGTGAGTGGTTTTGAAAAGGAAGAGAAGAGAAAAGTGCCGCGCCGTAACTGCCTCTCGTGTGAGGGCACCTCAACAGCGCTGCACGGGTGGGGGGAAGGGGGAAATAAAGTGAGAGAGAGGAGAAAGAGTAAAAAAAAAAAAAGAGAGAGAGCCCAGCGGTAAGGAGTGAGGGAAGCGGCACGACTTACAGCCGCGAGGAGAGGTTTGAGCCCTCCAGGTAATCGAGTAGCGCCGAGAAGGCGCGCCGGGCGATGGATGTGGGAGTCGCCGGGAACAGGAGTGCCCGTGTGCTGTCGGACGGCAGACCGAGGGCACGGTAGGCGGTGACAAGTGCGCCGCGTTCCGCTGCATACGCGGGGCACCTCAGGAGAACATGGTCGAGGTTCTCGACGTCGGCGCACCTGTCACAGAGTGGTGAGCCGCTTCCCGAGAGTCGATGTTTGCGCTCCGCCGTCCGGCAGCAGCCGATGCGGAAACGCAGAAGTAGAGCCCGATCCTGTCGGCTCAGGCCCCGGCGCGGAAGCAGCTTCGGGGGGTCGCCTCCGGCGACGCGAGGGTCGGGATGTCTCGTCTGCAGGTAGCCAGCCACGGAGTGACGGGCGATGTCGAAGGGCATCACGGCGGGCGACAGGGGCACCGGCGAGGTGTGGGCCTCCCTTGCAAGCCGGTCTGCTTCCTCGTTCCCGGGTAGCCCAATGTGGGAAGGCACCCACTGAAAAACGAGGTCGCATCCCAGCTCGCAAACGTCGTCCAGCTTACGTTGGAGTCGCTGGACGAACGTGTGGGCATGGTCCTCCCTGGCCAGCATGCACAGTGCCGCCCGTGAGTCCGAGAGGATGGCCGCCCGTGGAACGCGCCGCTGGTAGAGCAGCTCAGCCGCCAAGTCGATGGCTGCCAGTTCGGCGTGCGTCGAGGAGACGGCGCTCAGGACGCGGCACTGGCTCTGCGCAGAGATCTCGGGGGCCACGCAGGCAGCCGAAGCCGCCCCGTCCCGGAGCACAGAGCCGTCCGTGAACACCAGCACGCGGCCGGCAAGCTGCTCCTCGATGACGGCAGCCGTTTCCTGACGAAGGGCGATGGCAGCAGTGTTGCGTTTGCTCCTCACGCCAGGAACGGTGGTGCGGATCACGAGTCCGCGCCTGCGATGCGGAGGGGGAGGGGGCCACGCACTCGACGAGCCAGGGCCGACGATTCTGGTGAACTCGGCGACGCGGCGCCCCATGCCGGAGTTGGGCAGGGAGCGAAACCGGTCCACCAGCTGCTGCCCGTGCCGCGATCGGTACATGCGCTCGATGTGGTTGAGCGCCCTCCCCTCCGCGCGCAGAGAGACGGGGATCTCGCCCGCCTCGGCGAGGGTGGCGCCCACTTGCGATGAGTAGGGGAGGCACAGGAGTTGTCGGATGACGGCTCGGTGATCCGCGTCCAGTGCCTCCCACTTAGACGGGTGGAGGTCAGCAAGCGGCAGGCCGTAGAGCACCCTCGCCGACGCCACCGAGTTGTAGATCCGCAGCGCCAGGGTGGGGGAGCAGCCGTGGCCGCGGGCCAGCAGAGAGCGAGCAGCGCACGCCACCCGCCGGGTCCCCTTGCGAAGGGCAGCCACTGCCGGCTGCCAGTTGAGGAGGCGGTCGACGACGAGGCCCAGGTATCGCACTCGCCTCCGCCACGGGAGGGCCGCTCCGCGAAGAGTGAGACTCGGGATCTCGTAGCGGCCCATGTAGCGGGGGTGCACGAGGAGGGCCTCCGTCTTCTCCGCCGACAGGGTGAGGCCGATGCCGCTGATGTAGGCGTCGACCGCGTCCAGCGCGCACTGCACACACTTTCGCACTGCACAGCTGTTGGTGGTGGGGCCGGTGGCGAACAGCGCGATGTCGTCCGCGTACACAGCGACGCGGACCTCGTACGCCGGCAGCTGGGGGATATAGTCGCCGATGCGTGCGAGCGCAAGGTTGAAAAGGAAGGGGCTCAGAACACTGCCCTGCGGCACACCGGTCGAGACGGCGCGCGGCTGGCTGAGTGCCCCTCCCACGCGCACACGCATCGTACGGCCACTGAGGAACGCCCCCACATACGCGAGCATCCTCCCCGAGACGCGCATGGCACTGAGCGCATCGATGATGGTGGCGTGCGGCAGTCGGTCGAACGCGCTCACCACGTCGAGGAGCACGAGGTAGCTCACATCACCCCGATGCTTGGCCTCCTCGAGGGTCGAGACGACGTCGGCCAGGGAGTCGGCGGCAGCTCGCAGTCGGCGGAACCCGCTTTGCTCCGGCGCCATGGTGTCGAGTGCCGCGGCAATCCACTCGAGGCGCCGAAGCGCCATGGCCTCGAACACTTTGCCGGCGGCAGAGGTCAGCGACACTGGACGGTACGAGGCAGGGCTGTTCGAAGGTTTGCCGTTCTTGAGCAATGGAACAACCACTGCCTCGCTCCACCCCGTCGGCATGACCCCGGTTCGCCAGACGGTGTTGTAGGCGTCCAGGAGGAGATGTAGTTGGTCTCGGTCGAAGTTCCGCAGCATCTGGTAAGTGATGCCGTCAGAACCGGGGGCCGAGCGACGCCCACGTGACGCGAGCACCGTGCGCAGCTCTCCGATGGAGAAGTCTGCCGCGCACAGTGCGTCAATCTCCTCCAGGGTGCCCGCCGAGGGGAAGTAGCGCCGGGGGGCCATGAGCTCGCGCCGGGGGTGGGGGTGAGGCTGCAGGATTCCGCCGGTGGGCCGTGTTGTGGCTGCAGGAGGCGGGCAGAAAGTGGCGGCGAGCAGCTCTGCGAGCTGCGCGTTGGTGATGCCGCGCGCCACCGCGATGGAAAGTGCGGGGCAGCGCGGGACACGGGGACGCAGTACGGCGCTGAGGATGCGCCACGGGCGCGAGCGGGCGGTCGCGTTGTCCAGCGAGGAGCACAGGCTGGACCAGCTTGCACTGCGGCGCTGCCGTGCATGGCGCCGGCAGACCGCGTCCAACCGGTTGTACACAGTCCAGTGCTCCTGCCTGTCGGTGCGCATCGCCACACACTGAGCCCTGCGTCGCGCAGCTCGCAGGTTTAGCTGCTTCATGTCCGGCACTGGCGTTCCGGCGGGCACTACACAGCGGGTCGTGGCCGCACGCGCGCACTCGGCGATGTGCTCGAAGAGGCCGCTCTCCGAGACTGGCAACACAGCACACAGTTCCCGGAAACGCGGCCAGTTCACCACACTGTAGGTCCGCGTGGGCACATGGGCGGCGGCGTGAGGGACGAGGAAGATCGGGAAGTGGTCCGACCCCCGCGTGTCGGGGTTGCGTCGCCAGATATAGTGGCAACGCTCCGACACCAGCGCAAGGTCGATAGCCGTCCCCGCAGAACCTCGACGCACGAAGGTGGGCCCGCCCGTGTTTGCCACAAGCAGACCCGCTCGTAGTGCACAGTCCAGCAATTTTCGGCCGCTCGCGTCGATGCGCGCGCAGCCCCACGCCGTGTGGTGCGAATTGAAGTCGCCGCAGACGACGAGGTCCCCCCCAACACGGCCGCACAGGTGCACCACAAATTCGGGGTCCCATGGCTGACTGGGGCGAACATAAACACTGGCGACACATGTGTCGGTGGCCCCGACGCGCACGGTCACCGCCACGGACTCCACGTTGGCACTTGTTAGGTCGTCCACTCGCACCACGGCCTGGGCGAGGTCGGCGCGGACGTAAAGCGATGCGCGCGACCGCCCAGCCGGGTGGAGAGGATCGATACACGGACTGGCAGTGCATGACGCCTGCTGGCAGCTGGTGGCGCTATGGTACGCCACGAAGCCCGGCAAGTTGAGCTCTCCCGCGCGCGCGTACGTTTCTTGCAAAGCAAGCACGTCGCACTCGCCGAGGAGAGCCCCACCCGCGAGCTCAGGATGACGGCGGCGCATCGAACGCACGTTCCACTGAACGATGCGCGGCCGTTGTTCCCTGGACGTGCTAGCCATGCTGAACCAGGGCGTCATGCATTGCCAGCGCCGCCACACACATGTGACGCGCCGGCGAGTCGGCGGGTACCAACTCGAGGAGGGAGCGGAGAGCCGAGGCGAGCGCCGTCACCACTAGCTCGGTTGTGGCCGGTGGCGAAGCTCCGGGGGGCTGCGCCGGGTTGTCGTCGGTGGCGGGCGGTTCGCCCGAGTCGCCTCTGGTACTGCTGCTGCTGCCTGCTTGTGCTCCACCCGTGAGGGCCGCGGAATATGATAGCCCCGGCTGCAGTCGCGACGAAGGTGGCCCCCGCTTTGTCGCCCGCTGGGTAACGGGATGTTGCTTGGGTGAGGGTGCTGCCGTAGCGCCACTGCCCCGCACAAGCTCCAGCGCTTGTTTGCGCGTGATGCGCGGCTTGGAATTGGCGAGAGTGGCAGCAACCCTTCTTTCTAGCTGCCACTGGGGACAGCGCGGCTCCGTTGCGGCGTGCGGGCCCCCGCAGTGGAGACACCGATGTCGCTCCACAGTGCAGGCGCTCGTCGTGTGCCGGCCGGCGCACTGCAAGCAGCGGGGGTCGCGCGAGCATGTGACGGTCGCGTGGCCGAAGAGGCCGCATCGGCCACACTGCAGTGGTCGCGGCAGCCGCGGTCGCACGGCGCGCCGCCGGCGAAATAGCAGGACTTCCTCGGGGACACTGCTGCCGGCGAATCGCAGCGTCACGGCGTCACCGCTCCTTGTGACCGCCACCACAGGAACCGACGACTCAAGGCCCTCGTAGATGGTAGCTCCATCGAATGTGGGGTCGACGTCAAAGAGCGTGCCTGTGCACGTGTTCAAGAAAAGGGCCTTTGCCCTCACGCGCACATCACAGATGACGCGGACCGCCAGCAGTGCCGTGAGGTCCTTGCCCGGGAGCGTGTCCACTGCCACGACGTTCCTCCGGAGGTTTGGGCGGACCCGATGCGCGCCAGGAATCCCGGAGAGGAACGCAGCGATCGCGTCACTCGATGCCGCCAGGAAGTGCGACCTCCGGGCCACTGGTCTGTAGAGTACCGTGTACTCGCGGGTCGGGAGGTCGCCGTCAGTGACTTGCGGTTGGTGGGGAGCCACGAACGGGACGAAGCGTTGCCGCTTTTCCCTTCCTGGCCCTGCAGAGTGGACGCCCTGTACGCCGTCGCTGCCAGGAGGTTCAGAGGGCTTCGGGTGATCCGCCAAGTCGAGCTGCTCTCGAGTGCCCTTGTTCTTTCCTTTTTTCTTTTTTTTCTTTTTCTCTTGGCCGGGCGCGCCGTTGAGAGAAGAGAGGCGGGGCTCGGGGAGAGAGGGGCCGCGTGGAGAGGAATCCTCGTGCGCATGTGTAGCGCCGCTCTCCTGCTCCCCGCTGCCCGCGGTGTTGTTGTTGCCAGCCTCGGGTATCGCGCGTTGTCTGCGAGCGTCATGGAATATACGTCTTTATCCATGAAATCAACGTTTTATCAGCCCACATCACTACTCCTGTGAGATTTTACGGGCCCAGTTCGCATTGCGTCGATAGATTCAAACGCGTTTTTCTTTTTTTCTTTCTTTTTTTTTGTCCTCCGGATCAGGATCATAGGGGCTGGGGGCTCTGGAATAATTTCGACCACTTCGGGTTCTTTAACGCGCACTCACACCTTACGGCACACAGGTGCCTTGCATTGCGACTCCCTCAAAATGCGACCGTCGTCGTCGAGGTCAGCAGTAATCACCCTATGCGTGCTGTACGTACGACCTGTAAACTGCAGTCATTACCCGATTACTTCTCGACGTACAAACCACTTTGTGCCAGCGCTTGAAGACGTGTAGCATGTCCTTTCGACGCTCAAATAAGCAATTTACTATGATTTCAGACAGCAACAGATCTGGTCATAAAATAGTTTATTTAAGTGAGGAAAACAACTATGGTAAAATTTGATCTACAACACGCAATATTTCGGTGCTTTTAGTTTATTCTCAGTGCCCTGCTGAATGACACCTTTAAGCAAAAAAAAATGAATCCTTGTTACGCAATGAAAACGTACAACTGATGCTGTCAGGGCAGCAGAATGCTCTAGGCAACCAATTTTTGGCACATCACCAATTGATCAACTGCATAAACTTTGCCAAGCTTTGGCATGCAATTAAACGAGTGAGTTTGTTTTCAATAAGGGCATTAATTGACCAGCTTGTAGAATGGTTCTGATAGACTGGTAGATATAAAAGGCCCCCAAGGTCCCTTCTGTTTGTTCTTTAGATTCCACAAAGGTTTCGTTGTGAAGCTGCCCAGCCAAGTAGATGCTACAGCTGGGCCGCGATTTTGTAGCGATGTCTTATGACTTATTTTGGAATAGTCTTATCATCCACCGCTCACGGCCGGCTGATCCCGTTGATAACGCGAGCGGACCGTCGCTCTGACCACTGACAAAGCGCGATAAGCGCGAAAAGGCATTATTACTTTAAAGTCATCGCTACAAAATACCGGCCCTGGCAAGTCCTTCTCCAATGAAGAACACTACCATTTTGGTTAACACAACAGGCGCAGCATTTCGTTCAATGCAAACTCTGCAGTCCAGTAACGAGCAATGTTTTGTTTAAACTTTTGCAGTGACCACAGTTCCAAAGGTCGCTTAAGCTCGATAATGAACAATTCTTCTGCGACTGGACTGGGCATGCCATCCCGCTGTATATTTACAGCCTCCACGTCTGCCGGTGGGCATGTATTCCCCCGTCTTGTCAATAGACAAGCGCCGCTTCTCTTGTAAGATAATAATAATAATAATACTTTATTCGAGCGAGCGGCGGCTGAGAGAGGGCTTGCGAGGAGACCTGCGCGAGCGCAGTGATGTTGGCCTCCTCCTGCGCATGGCTGTCGTCCGCCACCGCGCCCGGCGAAGCGAGCGACAGCAGAGAAGAGAGGGCTTGTGAGGAGGAATCGTCCTGCGCGAGCGAGGAGACATTGTCCCTCTGCGCATGGCTGTCGTCTGCTACCGCGCCCGGCGAAGCGAGCGGCGGCTGAGGGGAGAGGGCTTGCGAGGAGACCTGCGCGAGCGCAGTGATGTTGGCCTCCTCCTGCGCATGGCTGTCGTCTGCTACCGCGCCCGGCGAAGCGAGCGGCGGCTGAGAGGAGAGGGCTTGCGAGGAGACCTGCGCGAGCGCAGTGATATTGGCCTCCTCCTGCGCATGGCTGTCGTCTGCTACCGCGCCCGGCGAAGCGAGCGGCGGCTGCGGGGAGAGGGCTTGCGAGGAGGAATCGTCCTGCGCGAGCGAGGAGACATTGTCCCTCTGCGCATGGCTGTCGTCCGCTACCGGGCGCAGGAGAGCAGGCGGCAGCAGAGGGGAAATATCCGGAGCATGGTCACCGGCGCCATCGTAGTCCCACCTCTGGACTCGTGAGGCCTGGGGCAGAAAGGATGTTCCACAGCCACCTCTATGGTTTGTGAGTGGTGGCGCTGGCTAACATTCCCAGGGTTAGTTCAGTTGTAGAACATAAATACTCCAGAAAGCGGACGGAAAAACTGCTCCGCGGTGGCTCATTTTTAAGCGCATCGCACGCGTAATGCGAGCACGTGGATTCGTTCCCCACCTGCGGACAGTTGTTTCTTCATCCATTTTCATTTCCATTAATTTATCATGTATTTAATGCAATCAGTACGTACAAGTAATTTCCCCTATGTTGTCCTTGGCGTCATTGTTTGTTGGCTTCTAATGATATGATTAATTATAATCGGGCCCCTCGGTTCCCATTCTTCACTTCTATATATATATATAGCACGCAAGCGTTAGAGCCGACCGTTGAATCAGTTCAGGGACCTGGACTGACCTACTAGACAGCGTTGTTAAGGATGCCCCACTGCATCGGGCCTCTTCTTCACTACAATTACCCAAGGGGCGAAAAGGGAGCCGTCGGGCTACCTAACAGTTCGTCACTATTAGTGTATCGTAATACGGCTTGTGGCGTTCGATGTTGCCAGTGTCGCGTCCGCGACGGCGCATGTCCGAAAATTGTTCAACGGGCTCAATCACATAGTTGACGGGTGATTCACGCTCGACGATGCGGTAGGGACCTTCATACTTGGGCATTAACTTGAAAGACAAACCAGGTGCAGCGGAAGGAACTGAGAGCCACACAAGCGCTCCAGGAAGAAAGGTAGGCGCAGAGGTGGTGTCAACGTGAGTCTTCTTATGACGCTCTTGGTCATTGGAGGTAAAGGCCCAGGCGAGGTCGCGGCACTCTTCGGCATGTCTCACGGTATCAGAAATGGGCGCACATTCAGATGCGTCGGACCGGTATAGTCGCATTGTGTCAATTGTGTGCAATGGGTGCCGGCCGTACAATAAGATATATGGTGAAAAACCAGTAGCGCTCTGCGTAGCGGTATTGTACACGAAGGTTACGAAGAGCAGAATCGCGTCCCAGTTCGTGTGGTCGGAGGAGACGTACACTGCATGTCGCCGAGTATACGGTTGAATCATTCCGTGAGTCCATTGGTTTGGCGATGGTACGCCGTTGTTGTGCGATGAACACCGTGATACTCTTTGAGAACAGCTTTAACAACTTCGCAGAGGAAGACAAGTCAGCTGTCACTGAGCAGCTCCTGGGGTGGCCCATTACGTAGGATGAATCGACGAAGCAGGAAGGAGGCAATGTTGCGCACTCTAGCTGCCGGAAGTGCCGGAATTTGAGCGTATCGCACAAGGTGGTCAGCTGCCACAATGGCCCAGCTGCCCAGGGACCCGTACAAATCTATACCGACGCGCCCTAAGGCGCAAGGTAAAGGTTGCAGCCAAGCTGGCGAGAGGCATGCATGGTGAAGATTTCCGGCGCTGGAAATCGGGATAAGAGCGTACGTACTTTTGAACGTAGCTGTAGTACATCCCTCGCAAGTAGGACAGCTGTTGAAGGCGCTGGTAAGTCTTTAAAACGCCAGCGTGGGCATACTGGGAATCGGCGTGGAAAGCTGCGCATATTTCGGAACGCAGGCTGCGAGGCACTACCAACAACCACTGGCGTCCGTCGGAGGTGTAATTGCGCCGGTGAAGCAGGTCGTCGCGAATGGCGAAATGGTGAGCTTGACGGCGCAACGCGTGGTTTGTTGACCTGGTCGCTGGATCAGAGAACCAGCCTATAATCGACGCAATCCAGGGGTCCTTGCGCTGCTCGGAAACGATGGTGCGACGGTCAGTGGAAGCAGGGGCGGATCCAGGTTTTTTCTGAAGGGGAGGGGGTCAGCTTCTGTCAGTGATGATGATGATGATAGTAGCCTTTATCATTTACCGAAATTCACCGTTTCTGCTCACGATAAACCCGCGTTTTATACGGCTAGAGCAACACCTGTAGCCCGCCGTGGTGGCTCAGTCAGTTGAGGCATTGCGCTGCTGAGCACTAGATCGCGCGTGGCATACCGGCCGCGGCCGCCGAATTTCGATGTAGGCGAAATGCAAAAACGCACGTGTGCTTGCGTTGTAGTGCACGTTAAAGAACCCCTGGTGGTCAAAGTTAATCCGAAGTCTTCCACTACGGCGCGTCTCATAATCAGAACTGGTTTTGGCACGTAAAACCCCAGAAAGAGGAAGAAGCCCTATAGCGAAGCCAGGTATCGGTTTCTCCGAGCTTATAGGAAAAGGACGTTACCCAATACAGCCATGTGCTTGGCGGCTGTGCCTGATAATGCAGGTTGTTCAAAACTAAGCTTTATGGTTTTCTTAAAATTAGGCACTGGGAGGCACGCGAAGACCACCTTTGCAAATAAGTTATGTGGCCAGGGGGCACAAAGTGAGATGATAATTATCGCTGTGAGCAGCCCAATTATCTAAAATTGAACAATTATTTTTGTCGACTGCAGTAAGTGGGTATTTTTGTATTGAAAACTTAGAGGCAGTCATGTTTCTACACAGTTTCAGTCGGAATTAAGAATTATTCTAGCGTGTTCGTGCTCCGAGATATCAGACTCCAAATTTCAGTTGCGCTGCGCAGAGTTATCGACTCGACGCGAGAGCGGTTTATGCTTTGCGTTGCTGTGGAAGGGAGGCATTTTGAACATTTTTAGGGCATTGACATCTTGATGGGTGAAGTGTTGTCATGAGATTTGTGCATGACAACACCAAAGTTAAAGCGGCAGTATGAAATATTCGTTAGCATAGCTAAAAATGTTTCAGCTGTTGATGGTGCAGTTGTTGCTTTTGATTTCAATAAAACTTACAATACGTGGAAATCAGCAGTCACTTTATTTGCATAGCCCAAACAAGGACCATGCCCGGTCGTCTAGTCACCATTACGCACGCGCACTGCCCTCCGGCTTCTCCGCTCGCGCCATTATCTCGGCATGGCAGCTGCCGCCATCTTTACAGGCTGCGCGGTCGCATGTTACGACAGCGGTTACGGGTTCTTCGATTTTATTGCGATAGCAATTATATGGACACTTGAACCGGATTTCTGCCGTCGGCGTCGCCGTCGTCGTCGCCGTCGTCGTCGCCGTCGCCGTGAGGTTCCCTATAGATAAAATCTTCGCCGCGCGCCGTATGCCCGAGAGGAAGCGTGCGGAGACGCGCGCTATCACGGAGAGCGAACGCACTCAATCTCCCACGCGCAAGCAAGGAAGCAGGAAGCCAGCGCCGGAGGGAGCAAGGGGGGGGGGGGGGGGGCGCACTTCTCTGCCAACAACCGCGCTCGTCGCTCGCTCGCACCGTCTCTTATCTCCACACGGCTCTGACCTTTAAGTGCATTCGCCGCTCAGTTTCCGTTGAAGCGATAGACCGCACGTACCTTCGCCCGCTGCGGCGTATGCTTGCTGCCAGCGTTTTGACAGTCGTTGTCTGCTGTCATTCAGTGCGATCTCTTCGTGTTTGTGCGCGCTCACACCACGCTTGTTCATTCAGTTCGTAATAGTCGGGCCACATTTTCCAACGCACGCTACACACGCAATGCTGCCCGGATCGGCAGTGCAGCGCTACAGGTGTGTCCCTTCGCACGCGCTGCCCACGGGAAGCGCTTCTCATCAACACCACCGTTTCACACGCGCCTTCTCGTGGTCATCGAGTCTCTCTTCATGTCGGTCTACTTACGCCGCAGCACACCTGCTTACTTAATCAGCTCATGTTTACTACAATTCATATTGCTACCAAAGCCGATCACCTTACTTCGTATGACATTGCTGTGTTGCTATCGCATTCATTGCTTCGCCCTTAGGGCGAAACTGTGACATTTTTTTTTATTTCGACAGCCATGAGGGGAATGGGGGTACTTATTATCTTTGCCAATGCCTCCGCCGCGTTGTCAGACTAAACGCTGCACCCAACAGCCGCGTCACATCAGGTAGGAGCTTTGCGCTGATCCTCACTCTCTTGCATGCGTAATCATGCGAACGACAATTAAAATTTGGAGTTGGATATATCGGAGCATAGACATGCTAGAAGAATTCTTCCAAGTGAAACTGTCCAGAAACACGACTGCCTCTAACTTTTGAATACAAACATACACACTTACTGCAGTCTATAAAAATTAATTATTCAATTTTGGTTGATTCGGTTGCTGACAGCGATAATTATCTCACTTTGTGTCCCCCTGGCCACACAACTTATTTGCGCAGGTGGTCTTCACGTGCCTCCCAGTGCCTAATTTTAAGAAAACCATAAAGCTTAATTTTGAACACCCGGTATATCAGCCTGTATTGTTTCTTAAAATAAAATTTGGGATGGTCTGTCGCAGGTTCGTTATAAATGCGTAAGCACGGGTCCGTCTTTGGAGTTCTGTTGGGACACCTTGATTTCCTTAAGAAGATTCTTTGTGTTCAGCTGAAACACCTTCGTTTCAACGCGGCAACCACTACGCTGGTTGTTTACGATATGCGGATCACCGTGTATCAAGACTCACGACGCCACCTACAAGAAGAACTATGTGGCGTAGTAGCCGTGAGCGTGAGGCAGCGTCTTCATGTTTTGTTTCCCATGCGACGTCATCCTTTTACACAAGGCGCGCATCTGCTCCCGTTTCTCTAACCACGCGACGCCATCCTAGGCCCGCGCGCTGGCGTTGGCCGCTGACGTCCCGCTCCCCCACTTCTCAGCCGCGGCTCTAGGCTTCGCCCCGCTCCGCGAGAACGCCCACTCAGATAAACGGATCCGGCGGGCTTGAGCCTCCTATGCCTAATGCCCGACAATAAAACTGCGAAGTTACAATGAAAAACTTGTAGCGTACGAACGGTACTGTGCTCGTACTGGATATTGTCAACGTGTAACTGTGATCACAATGAGTGCTACAGTTAAAAGAAGTTGCCTATGCGTAGTTCTTAGTTTAGCTGTTACTTGTTATTATCTATATATGAAAACTTCAGCAAGAGATCTCTTTCATTAAGCAGGTTGGTCGCAGAACCGATGACAGCCAATGAGGCAACCGTTGACACCCCAAGGGGAAACTAAGTTAATCAGGCGCGAAGACGCTCGAGCGGACATCGGCGTGCTTGGCAAAAGGGACGTCCCCTCGTTCATTCGACGCCACCGACGGGACGAGTAAGGCAGGGCCGGCGCCAGGAGGTCCAAGGTGTTCATGAGAAAAATTAACTACGGCAACTTCGCGACACCACACCCCTACGGAGTACAACTAAGCTTGTGAGCCAGCTAGCTTTACTTATACATGGCTGATACCACTCGTACTCACGAAAAATAATTTTGAAGAATTCTGGTGGCCATATTCTTTTTTGACAAGGCCATCCCCCTATCAGCGAGGGAGCGATACAGAAATCTGAGGGGGGGGGGGGGGGGGTCAGGACATCTGGACATCCCCCCTGGATCCGCGCCTGAGTGGAAGACACAGTACACCGAGATATATTGTTGTCAGCCAAGGAAGAGCGTGAGAGGGCATCGGCGTCTGAAAGGTGCCGTCCGCTGCGGTAGAGTACGCGGATGTCGTAGTCTTGCAGGCGAAGTGCCCAACGTGCAAGACGGCCGGAGGGATCTGTCAATGACACCAGCCAACATGGTGCGTGGTGGTCCGTGATGACATCAAATCGGCGGCCATACAAATATGGGCGGAACTTATTAAGAGCCCAGATGATCGCGAGACATTCTTTTTCTGTCAAGGTGTAGTTATTCTCGGCTTTCGTAAGCGTTCGACTGCCACAAGCAACGACATACTCAGGGAACCCTTGCTTACGTTGTGCGAGGACAGCGTCAAGGCCAACACCGCTGGCATCTGTGTGTACACCTGTAGGGGCCGTCGGGTCGTAGTGGCGCAAAATTGGGTGGGAAGTCAGCAAACGACCAAGACTCGTGAACGCCTCGTCGCACTCTGATCACCACGAGGTGAGGAGCCCGTTGCTCCCTAGGAGCTCCGTCATGGGCGATACGATGGCGGCGAAATGCTGAATGAAGCTTCTGAAGTATGATCACAGACCGATGAAACTGCGCCATTCTTTGATGGACGTTGGCTTGGGAAATTTGGCAACGCCGCCAAGTTTGTCGGGGTTGGGGAGAGTTTCGTCCTTGGATACGACATAGCCAAGTATTATGTGTTGCCGTGCAGCAAATTGGCACTTCTCTATGCTTAATTGCAGGCCGGCGTTCGATAAACACGTCAAAACACCCTGGAGGCGTTCGAGGTGCGTGGTGAAGTCGAGCGCGAAAACCACAATGTCGTCAAGATAACACAAACATTAGTGCCACTTAAGCCTCGCAGAACTGTGTCCATCATGTACTCGAATTTCGCGGGCGCATTACAGAGTCCAAAAGGCTTGACGTTAAACTCGTACAAGCCGTCGGGCGTGATAAAGGCTGTTTTCGGCCGACGAACTTCTTCCATAGGCACTTGCCAATACCCGGAGCGCAAATCCAGAGATGAAACGAACTCGGCTCCTTGCAGGCCGTCAGTTGCGTCGTCTACGCGTGGTAGGGGATAGACGTCCTTGCGAGTGATCTTGTTGAGCCGGCGATAAGCGACGCAAAACCTTACCGAGCCGTCCTTCTTTGTAACAAGGACGACAGGAGAAGCCCATGGACTTTTCGTCGAATTACTTCGGCTCGAAGCATGTCGTCGACTTGCTCGTTAATCACGCGACGTTCGCTGGCAGAAACGCGATACGGGCGTTGTCGCAATGCTGGGTGGGAGCCAGTGTCCATGGGGTGCCTTACAGTTGAAGTCCAACCCAAGGAAGCTTGCCCCACGTCGAAAGACAGACAGACAGACATACAGACATGAACTTTATTTGGTCCTGAGGAACTACGTGTGGACCCCCCGTGGGAAGTCCGTAGTAGTCGCTGGCCGCGTCCACGTAGGGGCAGGAAGACCGTGGTCCTCCGCCCTTTCCCAGGCCCTCTGGACAGCCTGGAGTTGGACTGAGAGCACGCTGCTTTTAAGGACATTGTCCCAATCCGCTTCTTTGTTTAACGGTGCGTTACGTAACGCAGACCAACAGCCTCACAGAGGGTCTTAACAGAACTATCATAGACATGCTTGCTATGTATGTTTCCGCCGACCAACGTCGAAAGACCAACAAAATTCTCCCAAGAGGGACAGCAGCTGGGAACACTGGGCCGCTGTAAGGGTTCCAGCGATGGAGGAACCAAATAAATCTGTGGGCAATGCGTCAGATGTAGAAACAACACTTAGCGTACGGTAGGTTGCGCAATTCGGGTAGTCGGGCACGTCGATAAATAGCACGACGTCGATGGCTTCCACGGTAGAAACACATTCTCCTCGGAGCAGCATGACAGGGTATGGGCACGAGTAGCAAACGAAAATTGTGCTAGTGGCCTTGATGATGTCCACGCTCGCAGAGTGCTACGCTCGAACGCATACTAGAGCTTCGATCCTGTACCCAAAACCTCCACCACTTGTAAAGGTGTTTACTGCGCGTCGGTGTTAGAGCTGACCATTGGATCAGTGCAGGGAACCGCGAGCGCTAGCGGCGTGGTCCGAGCGATGAGCTGGAGAGAATGACCCACTTGACAGCGCTGGTAAGGATGCCCCACTGCATCGCCCCTCTTCTTCACTACAATATATATACCCCTCTCTTGTTACGGGGAAAGAGAGGTCTAAATGATTTCTACAGAATATTTACAAAGCGCGCACTGGCACACAAGGTTCAAAACCAGCCCGCGCGACATCAGAGAGCGTCATCGTGCCCTATATTGTCCTCAGCGTTGTCTCGAGCATTGCTTGGTAACATGACCCCCTTCGGCGAAGGCGCCGTCCCGATGCTTGCTCGATTGTCCGAGTGGTATCGCTTAAGGGGTGTGGTGTGGACGACATCGGTTGAAGGTCGAGACGTGGTCGAATCGAGGGGCGTGATTTCATATGTGACGTCGGGTCACTTGGAGTAAGACCCGGTACGGGCCAGAGTAAGGCGAAATCAACTTTTCGCAAAGGCGAACTCGCTGTGAGGGTGTCCAAAGAAGGACCATATCAACAGGGTTGAAGTGGGCATTGTGGTAGCCGGCATCATAGAAGCGTCGTGGCTTTTCCTGCGAAGCGGTAAGGCGCAGGCGTGCAATCTGTCTGGCCTCTACAGCTAGGAAGATCGCGGCACGACCGTATTCTGACGACGAGTCAAGAATGACGGGAAGCAGTGTGTCAAATAGCAGAGTGTGATTTCTTACATACAATTGATAAAACGGAGAAAAACCCACACAGTCAAGTCGGGAAGAATTATAGGCAAATGTGACGAAGGGCAGAGCGGCGTCCCACTCATGATGGTCGGCGGAAACATACATAGCAAGCATGTCTGTGATAGTTCTGTTAAGACCCTCTGTGAGGCTGTTGGTCTGAGGGTGGTACGCCGTTGTCAACTTTTGTTTTGTAGCGCAGGAGTGCAAGTGGTCCTGGACAACCTTCGATATGAAATAGCCGCCCCGATCTGTGAGCAGCTGTGAAGGAGCGCCGTGGTGAAGAAGTATAACGCCTTCGAGCAGGAAGTCGACAACGTCGGTTGTACAACTGGTTGGCAGCGCCCGACTGATCGCGTACCGGGTCGTGTAGTCGGTAGCGACTGTTATCCACTCATTGCTGTAGACAGAGAGCGAAAATGGGCCAAGAAGGTCAAGGCCAACCCTAAAGAATAGCTCCGATGGTATGTCGAGCGGTTGAAGGCGGCCTGCTGGGAGTACTGCTGGTTTCTTGTGGCGCTGGTATTTTTGACAGGACACGTCGTAACGGCAAACGGAACGGTAAATTCCGGGCCAAAAGAAGCGATGATGAACACGGTCATAGGTCCTAGTGACTCCGAGATGACCCGCGGTAGAAGTGTCATGTAGCTGAGTGAGGACAGTTTGCCGCATGTGTGCAGGAATATCCAAGAGCAGTTCAGGACCATCAGGGTGCATGTTGTAATGGTACAAGACGCCATCCTGCCGCAGAAACGTAAGCAGAGAAGCGGAAGGTGTCTCAGAAGTCAACTGGGGAATGACGTCTTGCAAGAAGGGGCCATGGCGTTGCTCCTCTTCGATGTTTTTAAACGCCGTGAGCGACAGCACGAAGGTATACGCGCAACTGTCGGGAAGCTCCGGTGCGTCTACTGGATGGCGCGACGAGTAATCGGCATCTTCATGCAATCGGCGGCTCTTATGCACAACTGTGTAGGAGTGCTCTTGCAGTCGTAGAGCCCACCGACCGAGACGGCCAGTAGGATGCTTTAGGGATGAAAGCCAGCATAAGGCATGATGGTCGGTGATAACTGTGAACGGCCGGCCGGACAAGTAGGGGCAAAATTTACTCACTGCCCAAAGGAGGGCAAGGCACTCGCGCTCAGTAATGGAATAATTACGCTCCGCTTGGGACAGAAGACGGCTGGCGTTCGCAACAGGGTCGCAACCTTACTGGCACTGAGCCAAAATAGCGCCGATTCCATGACCGCTGGCATCGGTTCGAACTTCCGTTGGAGCGGTCACGTCAAAATGGGCTAGAACTGGCGGTGAAGTGAGCCGCACGGTAAGCTCAGCGAACGCGGTAGCTTGTTCCGGGCCCCAGACAAACACCGCGTCTTTCTTGAGAAGTTCTGTGAGAGGACGTGCAACGTTAGGCGAAATTGCGTACAATCCGGCTGAAGTATGAGCAGAGGCCCACAAAGCTTCGAACGTCGTTGGCACAAGTCGCCACGGGGAAATTCTTGACGGCGCGAACTTTCTCTGGATCGGGGTGGACGCCGGAAGAATGGACGAGGTTTCCGAGCACAGTTAGTTGCCGGCGACCGAATTGGCATTTTGATGAATTAAGCTGAAGCCTACCTAGCCTTGCGGAAAACAGAAGTAATTGCCGAAAGACGCTCGAGGTGCTTCTCAAAAGTGGGTGAAGACAATAATGTCATCGAGGTAGCACAGGCAGATTGACCACTTAAAACCGTGAAGGAGAGC
This sequence comes from Dermacentor silvarum, assembly GCF_013339745.2. NCBI lineage: Eukaryota > Metazoa > Arthropoda > Arachnida > Ixodida > Ixodidae > Dermacentor > Dermacentor silvarum. The sequence goes on from NC_051154.1 coordinate 404,650,204, forward strand.
ATCCATCATACGTTCAAATGTAGCCGGAGCATACATAACCCGAAAGGCATCACTTTGAACTGATAAACACCATCAGGTGTAATAAAAGTAGTCTTTTCACGATCCATGTTGTCAACTGCAATCTGCCAGTACCCGGAAAGAAGGTCTATCGAAGAAAAATATTTTGCACCATGTAAACAATCGAGGGCGTCATCTATCCGAGCAAGGGATACACGTCCTTTTTTGTTACTTTGTTGAGATGGCAATAGTCGACGCAGAAGATCCAGCTGTCATCCTTTATTCGCACGAGCCCGACCGGAGGGGCCCAAAGGCTGCTAGAAGACTCAATGATATCTCGGGCAAGTATCTTCTCTACTTCCTTCTGTATCACTTGGCGCTCAGAAGGAGAGACGCGGTATGGCCGTCGGTGTATAGGGCTAGCGTCGCAGGGTGTATACGATGTTCCACGGCGGACGTCTGACCAAGTGGCTAGTCATCGATATCGAAAATGCCGCGGTACGAGGCGAGAAGGCACCGAAGTGCGACCGCATGTTGGGCCGGAAGGTCAGGAGCGATCATTGTCGCGAAAGGTTATAAAACTCGTGTTGTAGGGATCGAACCAGCAGAGGTAGATGACGCAGTATGACCAGATAAAGCAGAAATATGGTAGTCGGAAGCCGGGGCCAAGGTTGCAAGAGATGTGCCCTGAGGTAGCACTTGAGGTCAGAGCCCGAAATTCACTACAGGAAGACAGGTGGCATCGTCTTTTATGCGTGCGACCGTGTGGGGAAATGCGACGTTCTGCGACAAGTCTACGGTGGCTTTGCGCGCCATGACGTAATCGCCGTCGGCATCAGGTGGGTCGGGTGAAATGGCAATATAGGTCACGGCTCGGCGAGGTAGGCGAACGTAATCGGTGGAACAGAGTCCACTGGGTGTAGGATCAGGAGGGTCAGCGGCATACGGTAGGGCGAGTTGGACAACACCCGCAGAGCAGTCCGTAATGGACGAATGGGCCGACAGTAAATCAAGGCCTAACATGATTTCGTGTGGCCACTGCTCCAAGACATGAAACAAAACAAACGTATTGTGTTCGGCTACAGTCACACGGGCGGCACACATCCCAGTGTCAGCTCGAGTTCCACTGTCGGCTACGTGGACGACGGCGAGTCGGGCTGGACTTTCTTTAGGCGCGTACGAGGTTCGAGTTCATAACCGATATGTGTGCTGCTGTGTCAATAAGTGGTGTTACAGGTATACCGCCCACGTCCACGTTGATGAGGTTGTGATGGCCAGGCAGTGTAAGCAGAGGAATTTGGGGTCGGGTCGTCATGGCAGGCTCACCTCTGGAGCTGCGTCAGTTAGTTTTTCCGAGGAGCGGCGCGAGAAGGAGACGGAGAGCGATAAGGAAGAGGCGAGCGGGAAAGGCGTGGGCGTGGCGAAGGAGAACGGATTGGTCGTGCGGGCAGCGATGTTGGCGCGTTGTCTTCTTCAATCTGTGTCGGTGGCAGGGGACTGCCAGGCGGGCGCCGGGTATTTCGATAGCTCGACCAACGCTTATCCTGAATATAAGTCACTTAGGACTCAGTGGAAGTCTGAACTCGTCAATCAAGGTCTTTCTGCGTGGCATGGCAGTGGCCAACAGGCTTGTCAAACAAATTAGTGCGCTTTTGTTGGCACAAGTCCCAGCTAGTGAGCTCCTCTTCGTGGGTCTCAAACCAGACGCGTGCCGTTCCTGCGAGGTAAAAGAGCAGGTTAGCGAGCATGACGGTCTGGTCCCAGTGATTGCTCGCGCTCATCCGTTGGTAGAGCTGAAGCCAATCCTCGACGTCAGTGTTATCCGTTCCGGAAAATGTGCAGGGTCGCGCAGTTGTGCCAGGATGACAGAGGGCGCGGCTGGAGACGAGCCCGAATTATTCTCGCCTTCAGCTGGCTTGACTGATTTAGCGCCCACTGCGTAAATCCGATATGCGCCTCGGATACCCCGCAGCTTTCAGAAAATGTTACGGGAAAAGAGAGGTTTAAATTAGAGTTCCAGAATATTTACAAAGCGGCCACTGGCATACACGATATACAGGATTCAAAACCAGTCCGCGCGACAGCAGAGAGCGTCGTCGTCTTCGGTGTTGTCCTCATTGTTGTCTGGAGCATTGCTTAGTAACAATATTTATATATGTATATATATATATATATATATATATATATATATATTGAGAAGAGGTTTATTGGCAGTGTGCGTCAAGGACGCTACGAGTTCCAAGAACGGCGAGGCAGCGTGGAGCACCGTCTCCAAAAACACCAGCGACCAACAGCGCGAGTAGAGCGGGCCGAGCGTTGGCGATGCCGCTGGACGGAGGCGCGTCTTCTTCTTCACAATCGCTCCCGCAGAAGAAGAGCCATCCTGGCGACCTAAGTTGTTGTTGGTAGAGGGTCATGGTAGGGCTTGAGACGCGCCACGTGGACGAGGTCACGTCCACGCCGGCGCATGTCGTCAGATGGAGAAAGTGGCTCGATGAGAAAATTCACCAGGGACGTTCACTCCAAGACGCGGTAAGGCCCTTCGTACTTTGGAACGAGTTTTGAGGAAAGGCCCGGAGTTTGGCAAGGAACAGCCAGCCATACAAGAGACCCTGGGGCATACGTGGGACTGGGCAGTGAGTCGACGCGTCCTTCCTTCTGGCGCTGTTGTTCTTGTGACGTAAAGATGCGCGCGAGCTGGCGGCACTCTTCGACTTTTCGGGCAGCTTCGTACACAGGTGGGCACTCGGAAGCGTCAGGACGGTATGGAAGGAGAGTGTCGATGGTATGCAATGGCTCCCGTCCATATAGGAGGAAGACAGGTGAAAATCCCGTTGTAGCTTGTATCGCGGTGTTGTATGCGAACGTTACAAACGGAAGTACCCGGTCCCAGTTATCATGATCAGATGTCATGAGTAAGACGCTGGCGGCGACATAAAAGAAGAAAAGGACGAAGTAAACGGAGCGTTCTGAACGGCGCGAGCGCGCGAGGCGCGTGACCCGAGGTATGGTCGAGGGAGAAACGGCACTGAGCGAGCATTATCGACGTGGCTCCGGGCCAGGAAGGTCGCATCGCCAGCTCCGCTCTGGCGACGGGAGACTTGGGGGTCTGGTCGAGTCCGTGACGTTGGCAGTCCAAGGTGTGGCCGTCGACCTCGGCAAGTTCGAGTGAGGCTCCTGGACTGGCTGCAGCCTCCCACGGCAGGACCGGGCACTCCAGAGAGGATCCCTCTTCCGCGGCAGACCGGCACGTTCGATGATCCCCGGAACGCCACGTCGGCACTCGGGAAAAGAGCTGGACGGAAGCGGTGGCCAAGCACGTCGCTAGGCCTAACCCGTCAAGCCTTCCGGCCACGTCAGCAACAGCGACCAGGTTATACAGGCTTCGGAGGCGAACAAGTTCAAGGACCGACTGCAAGGCAGCCACGACTATGCGACAGTCGGCGAAAGCAACGACTTTAAGAAAGGTCCAACGAAATCCCCACCGGGAGAATACGAGCAACGAGGACGAACGGAGTAAGGACGATCCATTCTTGAAGTAGGCCAGAGTTGCCAGACGTTTGTGTAGGAAACACCCAGAATCAGTGTGGTCGGAATTAAGGACACGTTTAGTGATTATTAAGGGTTAGGTTGTACATGTGTTAGTATTTTTCCTGCAGCGTGTTTTAGTGTGCTTAAGTTTATGGTTATGAATTTATTAGGTTGTACATTTTCCAGCATTTTTTTGTTTAGTGTAGTTTGAGTTCTTAGTTTGAGGTTTTTGGGTTTTGTGTGAGATTAAAATCTGCTTGCTGTGTTGCCATGCGTCTTCCCTCTCCATCTCTCATAACACCCGCACGCTCCCGAGATCGGTGACCAAAAACATCACAGTATGCAATGGCTCCCGTCCATATAGGAGGAAGAAAGGTGAAAATCCCGTTGTAGCTTGTATCGCGGTGTTGTATGCGAACGTTACAAACGGAAGTACCCGGTCCCAGTTATCATGATGAGATGCCACGTACATTGCGAGCATACCACCGAGAGTGCTGTTAAACCGTTCCGTGAGCACGTTAGTTTGCGGATGGTAAGCCGTGCTCGTGCGATGAATAATGTGACATTCCGAAAGCAGAGCTTCGACGAATTCGGAGAGGAAGGCGCGACCTCTATCACTGAGAAGTTCTCGAGGTGCGCCATGTCGAAGGACGAAGCGATGCAGGACGAAAGAGGCTATATCCCGCGCTGTAGCATTCGGTAGAGCGGCAGTTTCGGCGTGGCGTTTCAAATGGTCCGCAGCAACTATGATCCACCGATTGCCATCCGGTGTCATGGGTAGCGGGCCGTAGAGGTCAATGCCTACGTGAGCGAAGGGTTTGGCAGGGCACGGAAGCGGCTGCAAGGCGCCAGACGCACGTAAAGGTGGTAACTTGCGACGTTGCCAGTCTGAGCAGCACTGAAGAAACTTTCGTACAAAAGTGTACATTCCCCGCCAATAGTAGCGATGGCTTATGCGTTCGTAAGTCTTAAACACTCCGGCGTGGCCACATTGCAGATCGTCGTGAATAGAGGCACAGATTTGGGATCTTAAGCTGCGGTGAATGACTAGTAGCCATCTACTGCCTTCGGGAGCGTAGTTGCGTCGGTGAGGCAGCTGATCACGAATGGCGAAATGAACAGCTTGCCGTCGGAGGGATCGGGATACAGGAGTCGTCGATGATCCAGAAAGATAGGTGAACAGAGAAGCGATCCACGGGTCACGGCGTTGTTCGGTGCCAATGGAGTCTAGGTCAAGAGATGACAGGGGTTGAGCGCAAGTGGTTCCGCAGGCCGAGTCGGGAGGTAGAGGTGAACGGGACAGGGCATCTGCGTCAGTGTGCTTGGTTCCACAGCGGAAGACGACGCGAATATCGTACTCCTGGATTCGGAGTGCCCAGCGTGCTAAGCGGCCAGATGGATCTTTCAACGTGGCGAGCCAAAAAAGCGCGTGGTGATCCGTTACCAGATCAAATGGGCGGCCGTATAAGTATGGGAGGAACTTGCCAAGTGCCCATACTAGAGCCAAGCACTCTTTTTTAGTTACACTGTAATTGGCCTCTGCTTTTGTCAGCGTACGACTCGCATAATCGACCACGTATTCGGAGTAGCCGGGCTTGCGTTACGAGGACGGCTCCAAGACCGACACCGCTGGCGTCTGTATGCAACTCAGTTGCAGCTGTCGGGTCGAAATGGCGAAGAATAAGTAGAGAGGTCGCAGTGTAGCAAACGCGGCGTCGCATGCAGGAGACCAGGAGGAGACATTCGCGCCACCGCGTAGGAGCTGGGTCAAGGGCGACATGATCGATGCAAAATTGCGGACAAAGCGCCGGAAATATGAGCACAGGCCCACAAAACTGCGTAGTTCTTTGACGTTAGTAGGCTTCGGGAACTGAGCGATTGCACGAAGTTTCGAGGGGTCCGTTAGAAAGCCTTGCTTGGACACTGTGTGGCCTAAGATGGTCAGCTCCCGCGAGGCGAAGCGGCACTTCTTCAGGTTCGGTTGCAGGACAGCGATGGTGAGACACGTCAAAACATGTCGAAGGCGAAGTAGGTGGGTCGGAAAGTCGGGCGAGAAAACCACGACATCGTCGAGGTAACAAAGACACATAGACCACTTGAGGCTACGCAGCGTATTGTCCATGAGTCGTTCAAACGTGGCAGGCGCGTTGCAAAGTCCAAAGGGCATCACGTTGAATTTGTATAGGCCGTCAGGTGTAATAAACGCCGTTTTCTGGCGATCGGCTTCCGGCATTGGAACCTGCCAGTAGCCAGAACTCAAGTCTAGAGACGAAAAGAATTCCGCGCCCTGAAGGCTGTCAAGGGCGTCGTCGATGCGCGGCAAAGGATAGACGTCCTTGCGCATGGCCTTATTCAATCGACAGTAGTCAACGCAAAAGCCGATAGACCCGTCCTTCTTGCGAACGAGAACGACAGGAGATGCCCAGGGACTGTGAGATGGCTGGATAACGCCACGGCGTAACATATCGTCGACTTGGTCGTTGATGACGCGACGCTCGTCGGCGGAGACGCGGTACGGTCGTTGACGCAACGGCTGGCTCACGCCGGTGTCAGTGTTATGCTGCTCTTCCGACGTTCGGCCCAATTGCGGCTGAGACACATCGAAGGAATCTCTGAATTGGTGTAGAAGCTGAAGAAGCTCGGAGCGTTCGGCAGGGGTTATTGTAGCGGCGATGGAACCGGAAAACATGTCACTCGACGACTCATCATGCGTTGAAAGCGCGAGGAGTTCGTGCGAGTCAAGATGGAAAGAGTAGTCTGGCACGGTAACAAAGAACTAAGAGTCAAGCTGTTCCGACAGCACGAAGCTTTTGAGGGTCGGGAAGGACGCTGCCTTTGGAAACGACATGACCAAGTATGATCAGCTGGCGGGCTGCGTAGGGACGCTTTTTCAAGCTAAGTTGAAGGCCGGCGGTGGTAAGGCAAGTAAGAACTTCGCGTAGACGAGTGAGCTGAGTGGTGAAATTAGGAGAGAAAACTACCACGTCGTCTAAGTAACATAAACACGTCTTCCATTTGAGGTCACGCAAAAGATTGTCCGTCATTCTTCCGGATGTCGCGGGCACATTCCATAGGCCGAATGGCATCACCGTAAATTCATACACGCCATCAGGCATAATGAAACCTGTCTTCGAGCGGTCGGACTCATCCATCGGGACTTGCCAAAAGCCCGATCGCAAGTCCGAACAAGAAAAGAATTCGTCACCATGTAGACAATCCAGGGCGTCATCTATTCGCGGTAGAGGGTGGACAGCTTTTCGTGTAATCTTGTTGAGGCGACGATAGTCCACACAGAAACAAATCGAGCCATCTTTTTTTTCTTAACTAGTACGACGAGAGAAGACCAAGGACTACAGGAAGGTCTGATAGCACCACGTTCAAGCGTGTCCGCAACTTGCTCAGTAATGACACGACGCTCTATGGATGAGACGCGGTATGGTCGCTGGCGTAATTGTGCGTGACGTCCCGTATCAATGTGGTGAGAAATGGTACTTCTACGGCCTAATGACGCTTGGCTCAAGTGAAAACAGGCGTGAAAGTCAGTTAAAAGGGTAAGTAGTCGCTCACGTTGTGTCGGGTCGAGGTCATCGGCAATAGAGCGGCAAAAAAAAAATACATCCGGTGAGATCCGGTCAGGAGGCCCATGGAGCGTCAGTGCTGTGACGTTAGCTGTAGACTGGTCGTCGGCAGCAGGCAGAGAGACAATAATGACAGCGTCCACAGTCTGGATGGTTACAATAATCTCGCCACAGCGCAAAGCCAAAGTGTTCGAATTTGGGTTAGAAACCAGTATTTATGCAGCACCATGGTGAACCCTGAGGAGGGCGAAAGGCAACCACATAGGGTGACTGCGACTGAAGACGGCAGCGGGTGTGAACAAGACGGTCGCGTCGGCAAGCGATGTGCATGAAAGAGGGTTAAATACAGAACTGTGAGGAGGAAGGTCAGTATCTGAAGCTACACAGATCCTGCTAACATCTGGAACTTGAACGTCGTGAGATGGCAAATCGCACAGAACGCAGAACTGATCCTCAGCACGTGCGCAGTCAATGACGGCATGATGGCGCGACAGAAAATCCCAGCCGAGAATCACATCGTGAGAGCAACAGGTTAGCACAAGGAATGCGACAGAGTACAAAATGTCTCGAATCAGGGCCCTGGCAGTGCACATAGCAACTGGCTGAACTTGATGAGCAGTGGCTGTTCTAAGCGATAGTTCCGAAGTCGTCATGGTCACTTTCCGTAATAAACGACAAACCTTTTCACTAATCACGGATATAGCAGCACCTGTATCGAAGAGCGCATAACATTTGATGCCATCCACTGACACTTCAATAACGTTAGCGGGGGAGAAGCGAGGTCTTGGATGTTCCGACGACGACCCAGTTCGTGCCTCAGAACGGCGGAAATCAGTTTTCCGCCACAGTAGTGCTGGCTCTGAGCCGACGACGCATAGGTGATGGGGAGCGGCGGCGAGGGGAAGGCGAGCGACGAGCACCAAAGGGCTGAGACTCCGGAGCTGGTCACCAGCAACGTAAACTTCCGGTGGCGGCTGTTGTACGTAGCATACGAAATGGCCGTAATCCGTAGCTGGGGGCTCGCGCGGTGTAGATGTCCCCCTTTAAATGAAATATTTTTCTGTAACCGGCAAAGCAAACGTATGATGGAATGCCTAATAAAGAAACCTGCAAATCTTGGCATAAGCGGACACAGATACTATAGCGTGATGCAGAGGTAGAACACCGGGCTTCTGATCTGAAGGTCGTAAGTTCGAATCCTCCTCTAGTCCACTACATTTTCGGGCATGGATTGTTGCCGTAAACCGGCAATGTTGTGTAACGATTCCGGACGCTTAGTTCTGTGGACGACGGATTTTCGTCAATCGGACCTGGTGTTGAAGAGCGCCCTCTTCCGGCTCCAAGAGTATATATATATATATATATATATATATATATATATATATATATTGAGAAGAGGTTTATTGGCAGTGTGCGTCAAGGACGCTACGAGTTCCAAGAACGGCGAGGCAGCGTGGAGCACCGTCTCCAAAAACACCAGCGACCAACAGCGCGAGCAGAGCGGGCCGAGCGTTGGCGATGCCGCTGGACGGAGGCACGTCTTCTTCTTCACAATCGCTCCCGCAGAAGAAGAGCCATCCTGGCGACCTAAGTTGTTGTTGGTAGAGGGTCATGGTAGGGCTTGAGACGCGCCACGTGGACGAGGTCACGTCCACGCCAGCGCATGTCGTCAGATGGAGAAAGTGGCTCGATGAGAAAATTCACCAGGGACGTTCACTCCAAGACGCGGTAAGGCCCTTCGTACTTTGGAACGAGTTTTGAGGAAAGGCCCGGAGTTTGGCAAGGAACAGCCAGCCATACAAGAGACCCTGGGGCATACGTGGGACTGGGCAGTTAAGATCCCCTGTTGTGTGTTGTTTCGTGACGGCAATAAAAAGCTATTGCCGATACCGCGTTGTAGTGATGGAGCCTCGCGATAGGACTCACGCAGCAACATAACACTGGCGACGAGTATTGGATTCGAATGAGACCGCCGCAACGGGAAGCTAGCTCCCCCCAGTACGTACTCGTTCACAATGACGGCCGCCGCAACGGAGGGGCTCGAGCCTTTCGACATCGCTCACCCTGAAGAGTGGGAGGACTATGCAGAACGTTTCCAGTTCTTTCTCGAGGCGCAGGGCGTTGCGGACGCCAGAAAGAACAGATCGACATTCCTCAGCCGCTGCGGTCCCGCCACTTTTCAATTAGCCAGGGCGCTCGTGGCACCGGCCCAGCTGAAGGATACACCGTTAGAAACAATCCTCGCCATTCTGCGCGACCATCTAGCGCCGAAACCACCAGAGCTTGCCAGACGATATGAATTCCATCGCCGCGACCAGGCACCAAGTGAGTCTGCCGCCGCCTACCTCGCTGCACTTCGAACGACGGCAACTTCAACGACCTCGACACCGTGCAGCGGCGACTACTGGCGCAAAAAGAGGTGTCTTTCACCAGTGCTGTCGAGGAAGCAGTCGCCGCTGAGGCCATTGCCCGGGAAGCCAGCGTACCTTCTTTTCAAACCACGAATACATCGCGTTTCGAGCCCGTGCACCAAGGTACAACGACTGGCGATGATGGCGAGCAAGACACCGCCGAAGATGTTCTTCGGTTACGTGCGAGCCCCACTCAGCGACGGAACACCGAGAGATTGGTGGGCGGCCCCTGCGCCAGCTGTGGAACGCCGCCTGTGTCGGTTCCGGGGTGCCCAGTGCAGGGAATGTGGAAAAACCGGGCACATTGCTAAGGTCTGCCGGTCCCGGAGACCGCTTAGCCCACGTCGAAATGCCAGAGACCAAGCCCGGACACAACAATTCAAGACCACTCCTCGCACAAACATTTCATACTGCGGCGACTTGGCAGTTACTGCTATCAACGAAGTGTCTAAACCCGCCAAGAGGAAGATACATATGAGTGTAAAAATCGAAGGCACACAGTGTCAGATGGAGGTGCATTCGGGATCAAACTTTTCCATTATCTCCGACGCCACAGCCAGACACATTTTTCGAAAGGGACGTGTACAAAACCTACAGCGACTTGACGTTATCATGAGGGACTATCAAGCCAACCGTATCGCTGTATGTGGAGTTGGCACCCTCCGAGTGCAGTTCAAAGATTTTGACCGCCCATTGCGCCTGGTCATTGTCAAGGGCGAGCGCCCAAGTCTTCTCGGGCTGGATTTGTTTCCGGCACTCGGTATCAATATCACGTAAATGCAACGCATCGATCAGCAACCATCCTCACTTGATCGCATATTCCAGGACTTTGCCTCTGCGTTCGACGGGACGCTGGGCTGCGACAAGGGACCGCCCGTGCAGTTTGCACTTAACCCTGAGGTTCTGCCTATCTGCCTGAAAGCAAGAAGGGTTCCTTTCGCACTGCGACCAAAAATCGATGCCGAACTGCACAAACTGATACAGCAAGGAATCCTAGAGCCTGTTGACCACGCTCATTGGGAAACCCCTATTGTTGCTCCACTGAAGGCAAATGGGGACGTCCGCATGTGTGCGGACTACAAGAGCACCATCAACAAAGCATTGCAGCAGCACTCGTATCCGCTACCAGCTGTCAACCACCTGCTGGCATCCCTCTCTGGTGAAACGGTCTTTGCGAAGCTAGACTTAGCCCAGGCCTACCAACAGCTCCCAGTGACTGATGAATCTGCAGAGGCGCCGACCATTGTGACGCATCGGGGTGCCTTTGGCGTTCGACGATTACAATTCGGTGTCAGCGTCGCACCTGGCATCTTCCAGACTTTTATGGAGAACCTACTGCGCGGACTACCAGGCGTCATTCCATATTTTGATGATGTCCTCATTTCAGGTGCATCACACCAGGAATTGCTTAGCCGCCTTCAAGAGGTCCTCCAGCGGTTCCATGAGGCAGGGCTTAAGGTCAAGGAGGAGAAATGCCAGCTAGGAGTGACTGAAGTGAAATTTTTGGGTTTCCGAGTCGATGCTGAGGGAATACACCCCACAATGGCCAAGACGCAAGCCATCCTTAATGCACCGCGGCCGTTGAACACAGCCGAGCTACAGGCCTTGCTGGATCTTCTAAATTTCTATCATGGATTCCTTCCACATAAGGCCACTGTCGCTGAAGCCCTGCACCGTTTGTTGGACAAGAAGGTCTCCTGGCGGTGGGAAAACCTACAACAACCTGCATTCGACAATGTGAAGAAGCTACTGGCATCCAACCAGGTGCTGACACACTTCGACGAGAAGAAGCCGGTAATCCTTGCCTGCGATGCGTCCCCGTACGGAATAGGAGCGGTGTTGAGTCACAGAATGCCGGATGTCACGGAAGCACCAATCGCTTTTTATTATCAATTATATGGACACTTCAACATGATTTCTGACGTCGCCGTCGCCATCGTCGTCGCCGTGAGGTTCCGTATAGATTCCAAGGGCGATAACATCGTCGCCGCGCGCCGTATGCGCGAGCGAAAGAGCGCCTGGGAAGCGCGCTATCACGGAGGGCGAACTCCCCCGCGCGCTATCACGGAGAGCGAACGCACGGTGGAAAGCAAACGCGACCGTCGCCCGAAAGGCTGTGGGGGTATGGGAGGGAGGGAGGCGGGGCGGCGCTGTGCTCCGGCACCAAAGGCGTATCTTGCCACTCAATCTCCCACGCGAAAGCAAGAAACGGGAAGAGGGGGGGAGGGGGGGGGCAGCTTCTCCTCTGCCAACAACTTCTCCTTTGCCCGGCGGTGCGGGTCGCCCGCACCGTCTCTTATCTCCACACGGCTCTGACTTTTGTATGGGCTTTGCATTCGCCGCTCAGTTTCCGTTGAAGCGATAGACCGCGCGAACCTGCGCTTGCTGCCAGCGTTTTGACAGTCGTTGTCTGCGGTCATTCAGTGTGATCTATTCATGTTTGCTTGTGCGCGCTGACACCATGATTGTTAATTCAGTTAGTAGGTCAATGTGTATAAGTTCATGCAGCCGATAAAACTGCTATCCCCACTCCGAATAGCTCTCTACTAATTTGCTATCGCAATCGATGCTTAGCCTTTCGCGCGAAACTGCGACATTTTTATTCTAGAACCTTGTCCCTCATGGAGCGGAATTACGCTCAGATTGATAAGGAGATACAGAATGGATACCAAGAGAAGGGAAGCGCAGTCGAGGACGGCAGAAAGTCAGGTGGGATGATGAGGTTAGGAAATTCGCAGGCGCAAGTTGGAATACGCTAGCGCAAGACAGGGGTAATTGGAGATCGCAGGGAGAGGCCTTCGTCCTGCAGTGGACATAAATATAGGCTGATGATGATGATGATGATGATGATAAGGAGGCACTCGCTGTGGTTGCCGGAGTAAAGAAGTTCCATGACTACGTATTAGGCCACCCATTTCAGATCCATACAGACCACAAGCCCCTCCTGGGGCTCTTCACATCAGATCGACAAACGCCACAGATGCTTTCACCGCGAATGTTGCGTTGGTCGATTTTTCTGAATGGATATCAGCATACTCTCCACCACCGACCAGGAAAAAAGTTAGGCAACGCAGATAGTCTCAGCAGACTGCCCCAAGCGGACCAGTGTCAGGATGACGCTTCGCCAGCAGAGGTCGTCATGCTTCTGGACGTACTTCCGGAATCTCCAGTCCATGCAGACGATGTGGCGAAGTGCTCCGCCAAGGACGCTATCCTCTCCCGCGTCCTCAACTGGGTGTGGAAGGGGTGTCCAAGGTGCGCTCCGAGTTCCGAATTCACACCATTCGTGTCCAGGCAACATGAGCTGTCCGCCCACAAGGGATGCTTACTGTGGGGTGACCGTGTGGTGATTCCACAGAAGCTTCGGTTCCGGGTCCTCAAAGCTCAGCATGTCGGACATCCCGGCATCGTCAGAATGAAAGCGCTTGCCGCAGTTATGTATGGTGGCCCGGCATGGATGCGGCCATTGACGAATGGGTCCGGCGATGCCTTCCTTGCCAGTAAATACGGCCCGAGATGCCTCGGACACCTGTGCACCCATGGGAGACGACCCGGACTCCATGGTCACGCCTGCACATTGATTTCGCTGGTCCATTCCAAGGACAGAGCTTCTTGATTGTGGTGGATTCTTATTCCAAATGGCTGGAGGTCATACCAATCTCGTCAATGACATCGAGTGCTCTAATCACCACCTTACGAAGATTGTTCGCAACTCATGGCCTGCCAGATTCCCTCATCTCAGAAAATGGCCCGCAATTCACATCCACAAAATTTTTGAGGGTTCTTGGATGCAAACCTCATCCGCCAAGTGACATCTGCACCGTTCCATTCATCCACGAGCGGGCAGGCTGAAAGGATGGTACGGACCACCAAAGAGGCATTATCTCGGATAATCCGAGGAAGCTCGGCAAAGCGCCTGGCAGACTTCACTCTACAGCAGCATGTAACTCCGCACACAGTCACCGGACGCTCCCCGTGCGAGTTATTGATGCGCCGCCGACTGTCTACCATGCTGGACCGGCTGCACCCAGACCGCGCTCCTGACAAGTCCTCCCGAGTGGCAATGTGCCTGCCTACACCAGGTACATTGCAGCCCGACGACCCTGTATATGTACGCCACTACAGCCAGGGCCCACCATGGATACCTGCTGTGATTTCCAGAGCAACTGGCCCGATCTTTTATGTGTTGGTTTTTCCGGACAGCCGTGTGTGTCACCGGCACGTGGACCAGCTTCGTCGTCGGAGCAGCAGTCCCATGAGGTCAGCCGAAACCGTACCTGAAGGAGGACAGCCTGAGGTCCGGCCTACGTCAAGCCCTTCAGCTGTCGGAGTGAGCTGCAACAAGACACCAGATCCCAGTGAAACCGAGGAGCAACTAAGAGTCATGCTACCATCTGAGGAGCAACCAAGAGTCATGCTACCGTCCGACTACAAGCAGCACCTCAGCCAGCAACAACAGAGCAAATTGCCGGGGCCACGCCGTTCGCAGCATTCCCGTAAGACACCCCAACATCTTCGGGACTTTGTGCTGACATTGGCTGACTGTTGAGTCTGAACTAAGGGTGAAGGAGTGTTGTGTACCGATTCTGGACGCTTAGTTCCGCGGATGAATGGATTTTCGTCAATCAGCCCTGGTGTTGAAGAGCGCCCTCTTCCGGCCCCAAGAGTATATACAGGGTGTTTCAGCGAACACTTTCATAATTTATTTAACGTTGCCTGTGGCACATAGCCCAATTCTAGTTAATGAGCTGGTCTACTTGAAGAGGCGGACTTCACTTGCACAAAAAATCGAAATGCATAATCGAATAATTAACAGAAATTCACTAATTAAATTTTAACCTAATTACCTGATGGCACATATTGCAATTTACAAATTGTAGCCGTGGAGTTGGCAAGACGGATCCACTTAAAATTAATTCTCAGGATGACACCAGTTACAAGGTATTAATTCCCGAACATCTAGGAGAAATGCATTGGCGTTCCAGTTAATTCTGTGCTTCAATGCAAAAAGCGAAGTTTTGTTAAGAACCTAACTGGAACGCCAATGCATTTCTCCGTAAAGTTCGGGAATTAATATCTCGAAACTGGTGTCATCCCGAGAATTCGTTCCAAGTGGATCCGCCTTGCGAACTCCATGGCTACAATTTTTAAATTGCAATAGGGGCCATCAGGTAATTAGGTTAAAATTTAATTAGTGAATTTCTGTTAATTATTCGATTATGCATATCAATTTTTTGTGCAAATGATGTCTGCCTCTTTGAGTAGACCAGCTCATGAACTAGAATTGTGCTATCTGCCACAGGCAACCTTTAAGAATTTTTGAAAGTGTTTGCTGAAACACCCTGTATATATGTCAGTTGTAATCAAGATCCACTGTTCTGTGTTGTTTCGTGACGGCAATAAAAAGTTGTTGCCGATACTGCCTTGTAGCGATGGTGCCTGGCGAGAGGACTCACGCCGCAACATAACCGGCAATATATATATATACATATATATCATCATGTATATATATGATGAAAGCCGGACGAACAAATCAGGCACGAACAAATCTCAGTTCGCTCACAGTATTGAAAACAACTTGTCCACTTTGCCGTATGGAGACCGATTCTGTTAAAATAAAAAAAAAAACTTCTGTTCTTGACCATAAACAGAGAACACTATTTTTTAAAATTAAT
Organism: Dermacentor silvarum; assembly: GCF_013339745.2. Lineage (NCBI taxonomy): Eukaryota > Metazoa > Arthropoda > Arachnida > Ixodida > Ixodidae > Dermacentor > Dermacentor silvarum. The sequence continues at coordinate 404,665,396 of NC_051154.1, forward strand.
ATTCTCTTTGTTCTACAATTTTTTTTTCTGTAGTAAAAATAGAAATTTTCACTTCTTTCTTGATACTTCTCCTTTTTTTCTTTTTTTTTCTACATTGAGGCCTTTGTGGTGGCTGGAGAAACAATAAGGAGATGGCATTGCAGCGGCTCGCGTCCATGCCATCACATGACACGGCTGTTCTAGCTCGTCTTCCTGTATACTGACATCAAATATACCTAATATCGCAGTTGTATACTATATGCTTCAGGATCGGTGCAGCTGCCTACAAATAGTAATTGAGGATGAAATAAACTTTGCTCGGCATAATGGCAAAGAAGCTCATGAATTAAGAGAACGTTGGTAAATTCTGAAGCTACTGCCCCTTTCCCATTTAAACTTTGCTGAATTCTGTTCTAACCGTCAATCGGATAGGTTATGTCGTATATCATATTGCAAGTGCACATTTCCATTATTATCGCTCCAACAGATGTTGTGCGACAGTTTTGGACATGAGGCTGCAGATCCGGTGAGGAAGACACGTAAGCGCACCCTACCAGGCTGATCGTGGCGAATAATGTGAGCCAGAAAGTCGGAAAGCGCCGACGAGGAGAGCGAAGCTGTATTTGTGAACGACTCTTATAACTCGTGTCGTGGCTGTCGGACTGCGGAGTGTTGAAAGTCGTGGTGCTGAGCCCATTTTTTTTACCAATTGACGCATAATCGCCGGCTGCGGAGGGGGGACTGTTCCGGCGATGCCGAAATCTACCCTCCCTATCCTAAAATGCCACTACCAGAGTTCTATTACCCACATCATTTGAGGTTTCTTTCGTGCTGCCGCTACCTTTCTAGTTAAAATTTTATTGTGGCTAAAAGCTTCCTGCATCATGGTTGACGCGGACATGCACTGGTTTTAATTCACACTATAGCTTTATTTTTGCAAATCCTGACAATAGGAAGAAAATTGCATTAGAAGCACCAGCGGCGGCTACGTCCTCCATCTGTTTTCACTTTAACATTTTTTTTATTTCACTATAAACGCCGTGTACAGAGAGTATATTTATTTACATACAAAGGACAAAGTTTAATATATTTTCTAAACAAGAAGGGGTAGCCAACTAATAATTATTTCTAATGGCATGGATTGTGTATGCCTAGAGGATGATTATGTCAATGTATGTTCACCTGGTTTAAAGTTGCTTTGCGTGCTTTTAGGACCCTGAAAAATACCTGCAGACTTCAGTGACCCTTTCGACAGGGTCTTTTAACAACGACATGTGAAATTCACGTGAATGATATGTGTCTCAGTATTGCTTCTTTTTCCAGTAGGCAATGCTAACGGCTCATGAAAAAAAAAGGTATTCATCTAATTGACAACATTTATTAGGGATGGAAATATCGCCACTTGCATGCAGAGGTCATAAAAATACCTAATTAACTCAGTAACCGAAATGAGACCAAGCCGGATTCAGTCACAATCTGAACCAATAGGAGTCAAGTGCATTAGCGCTTATACTCGGACTTCAAAGAGAACAATTCTTCGAACTTACGCTAAGTTTCTGCCACCCCCACCCCCACCCCCCCAGGGAAATGAAACATATCCGCCCATGCATTGCAGTGCTTTATGTGGGCCATAGACCAGAAATAGCCGTAGTGTAGGGCGCAGCTCTTGCGGTGGAGTGGTTCAGCTCTCCCAGGTGTAGGAAAGGATGGCAGGATGCTTGAGCGAGTTGAAAAGTATGGAGAACAGGGTGCTCAGGTGCATTTCTAGTAAACATAGAGTGACTTAGGGTATTTGCCACATACTTGACACGCTCGTTTGTCCCTGTTCTTAGTATGGTTTTGGATAGCATCTTTGGAGAAGAAAATACTCAGTAAATTTTATTGCGTGTATTTCGCGAGGCGAACACGGAGCACACAGCATGTCGAGTTTTAGATTACAATATACGTATGCCTGACGAAGGTGAAGGAACTAATGCGTCGTGCGCAGAATGCTCCTCGATTGCTTGAACTCGGATCTCTCCGTAGAAAGTCAGGAAGCGCGCTCGCGAAACCGTCAGTGATAGGTGTATGAGACCATGTAGACTACAGACAAATTAGGAATTGCGTGTTCTGTACATCATCGGAGTCGCATATCGTCGGCGCTCCGATTCCGTGATTTTCTGTAACACAATGCGACTTATGGGACCACGCCCGTTAGAATAAAATTGGCCACGACCATGCCTCAACGCTGCAATGGGCATTTATTAAAGGAATAGCAAATATCGGTGTATCACTCCCGAAACCACTCGCGTGTCCCTGCTTGTCCATCTCGTTGTTGAGCTTGACCTTCTCGAAGGAGACGACCTGCTTGCGCAGCTGGTCCTCCGTGAAGGGAAACATCGGATGCGCGTAGAGGCACGCCGGTGACGGAGGGTCCGCCTTGCCAGCCACCAGCCACCAAGACCGGTGATACGCGTACCGGTACCGCATACTGTCCACAGGAACGATGTCCAGTAGAACCACGTACCGCCCGTCAGGATGTAGGCCGTCGAATGAGACGCGTGGCGTAGGAAATATTCGCCTTCCAAAGAAAGCTATTATATACGTCTCTTAAGTTAACAACTGATAAGTATCGGTAGGTTGTTTCAACAATTATTACCTCGTAGTCCAATCTGTTGTCCTGTGCCCACTTTTTATTTTTTCGTGCTGTGTTTCTCTTTCGAATCATTCATTACGTCAAGTGATATATCGTGGAATGGGCTTAGGCGGCACATGTGGCCCGATTCTCCGCAATGATAAGAAAGCGGGCGGCGGTCGGGGGAGCACTAAAGACGTCTGTCTTCCTTGGGAAGTTCGGCGGCGTGACGGGCGAACGTTATTTACGGGGCAGTGCACACAGGGGGAAAGTGACGGTTGGTGATGGCTCCTCGCAACCGGCTGCGGTGGCTGAGGCAGCTGTTCTACAATTCCTAAATTGTACTGGATCTCTCGGTGGACGATGTCGGAAATTTTAGCAACCTTGCACTGCGATGCTAAGCACATACCGTATTCGTTCTATATTATTTTAAACAATGTTGCTACATTGGAATAATAGAACGCCACTTAGATATCACACGGCTGAGGAGAAAAAAGCCGCGGCTATCCGACTTGACGCTGCTCCCATCTGCTAAAAAAAAATCAACAGTGGTGAAATAAATAATAGAGCAGAGCGCCATGCATTGTTCAAAGAATTGTTTGCGAGCAACATGCAAGTGACAGGACGAAAGACAAAATTAAGCAAATATCTCAACAAGAAAAAACGCAAATATAGCGTCGCACACTACAAGGAAAAGATGTCAAAGAAACGTTTTCCCAATGTCCCTATATGGCATAATGTTTATTGGTAACTGATTTAAATTAAACCAGTTTGGAGTCATCGGCCGTACACACTTTAGTTCCTGGTGAGTAGCGTTACATAATATATGGAGTCAGATGGGCCATAGTGGCACCACACCAGGCGATCATAGACCTACAAAATAATCTCGATGCCATCCGCACCCAGATGCAAGCCTTCATGGATGCTACACGCGCCCATTTAGACCAAATAACACAGACTGCACTAGAAGGCACAGAGGCCGAAATCAAACACATGGAAGCCGCTGTAGACAGCAAGATTGAGGGCCAGCTTCCATCGAAAAAACTGCGAAAAACACAATGACAGAACTTCTGCAAAGTCACACCTGCAGCAGGACCGAACCATATAACCCAGATCATAACATCACCGACCACAGCACCCAACAATGCCTAGACCACACAAGCAAGTCAAAGAAAACTTAGAAATTTGGAAATGGAACTGCCCTGGATACCGAAGGAAAAAAGGGCTACTGACACAATGATCACTCACTCCTCAAAGCCAACAGGGGTCATACCCACAAGAGCCCGGTGCCACCACTACATGGCTACGAGGAATGCCACGCAGGTCAAGACTAAATCGGAGGCAGCCAGACTGGTAGACAAAAACATCACAACCATACAACACACACCCATACACGACGTAGACGTACTACATGTACTCCTTGAATTCGTCTGGAAAGGCAACCAGAGAAAGAGTGCCTTCGTTCTAAATGTCTACTGCCCCCCACCCCTGCCAAAGGCGGGCAAACATTGGCAAACTCTTCAGGGACACCCTCCGCCTCGCCAAAGACCACCCTCAGGTAATCATGGGCGATTTCAACTCTCAGAACATGCTATGGGGATATCAGTGACAGGACTGGAAGGGTGCCCAGCTAGAAACAGTAATGGAGCAGTCACCTCACACTCATCACACACCCAAACACTGCAACGAGGCACAATGCGCATAAGCGCAACACGTGACACTACTCTAGACCCCCCACTCATCACACAAACCAAGCGAGCCGAATGGCTCCACACACACGAAAACTTAGGCAGCGATCACTACATGAAGATGAATGGGTGGTTTTTATTTCTTTTCACAGAGAAAAAGAGAAGACAGGACTAAAAGCTGGGGTACAGCTTGATGAGGGTCCCGCCCCCTACATACTGAAAATAACGCTACAGACCGGACACCTACGCCGGCAGATTGACACAGCCAAACTCATTGACTGGCGAAAAATCAGGGAAACCCAAGAACAGGAAACAGACACAATCACGAACCTGGAACACGTCGACGCAAACAACACCACACAAAGGAAATCGCCAGAACCAAACGGGGCTTCACCCGCCGCTGGAAAACACAGAACAGCAACAGGAAACTGAAGAAACGCATAGCACAAATAACAGCAGAAGCAGAGGAATATGCCATGCAACTCACCTCGGCGAACGGGTATCGATTCTGCGACTCCTTCACTGGCACTATGGGTACTGCCAAGATGTGGCACGTGGCACATACTCGAAGCCATCCTGGACCCCACCAAAACCAAAGGGGAGGGGCACAAGGCCCTGGAGCGGTTAAACACACCTACCCAGGCAGCCAACAAGACCTCATCGACGCCATCAACAGCAAGTGCAATGGAAATCCAGCTCCCACACAACCATGTACAATACCATACATGTGACAACCCAACCCACCATTGGACGAACCTATCACAGAAAACGAGGTGAGAGCAACCATCGTAGCCACCACCCGTAACACAGAGGCGGGCAAGGACCGCATCACGAATACAATGACCAGAAACCTCAGCAACAAGGCCATCTCCGCATTCACGGCCTTTCTCAACCAGCACTGGGAACAAGGTATGGTACCGGCGATATGGAAACACGCACACATAATCATGATCCCCAAACCAGGCAAGAAATCGGCAACTGAAAATCTCAGACCCATCTCGCTAACATCCTGCCTCGGCAACGTGTACGAGAAAATCATAGACAAGAGACTACAGAGACACTTAGAAGAAAACAAGCACCTGCCGGACACTATGTTCGGTTTCCGCGCAGGCCTGTCCACGCAAGACGCCTTACTCCAAATCAAGGAAGAAGTCCTCAGCAACGTTCCCCGCAGCGGCGAACATGCCCTCCCAGCAATCGACATCAAAGGAGCTTTCGACAACGTCAGCCACCAAGGAATCCCAGAAGGGCTCGCCAACACCAACTGCGGCGAGCGAACGGACAAGTACGTTCAAAGCTTCCTAAGCCACCAAATGGCTGAGCTGAAGATTGGGAAGATCGAGACTGCCGCATACCCCCCCCCCCTGCCCCCCCCCCCCCCAACAAAGGCGCACCACAAGGAGCTGTCATCTCACCCACGCTCTTCAACGTCGCCATGATCGGCGTCGCAAGAAAACTGGCGGACGTAGAAGGCCGCTGCCACGCCTTCTAGACAGACGACATAACACTCTGGACAGAGGCGTACCAACTATTTCTCGAGTGGGGGTGCAAACCGCAGATCTGACTCTCTCTCTCTCTCTCTCTTTATATATATATATATATATATATATACTATTTCAATAAGTGAAAAAGCGTGGATATGCATCTGTCAGGTATTTTTATTTGTCACGATAGACCTATTTCTCAATAACACATGGTGAACCATCGAGGCCCGCAAAATTATTTGAATTGGCATTTATTTCTTGTCGCTGTAATCTATATGTTAAACAGGGACAAATGGCATTGAGTGCCCAGAGGTCCCTGATCCAACCCAGTAGCAGCAGTGCAGCTCACAAAAAAAATTCACATTTGTTGCAGTCAATTTTACTAATTAAACAAAGAATTTTACTTGGTGTTTTATACAGAACGAAGTACAATCAACATAAATTACTCTCGATACTAAAAAGAAAAAGACGGCAGAGGTGTGCGAACTTGGTGAATTACAACCAGATTTTTAGTGAAACTGTTTCTTTTTTCCAACAGTTGCACTAAATGTTTCAGTTTCCTGTAATTACATCGCATACTTTGAAAAGTTACCCGTATATTAGTGTTCCGTTTTAAACCTTGTCCCCGTGTAACGCTTTGAAGCACTTCTTGCTGGAAATTTTAAAAAGCAGAAATTCATCAATGCATCAACTTCATCAGAAAATTTCATTATCCCTGGATATAAACAAAATGCCTTGTTTAGCACACCGGAGAAGCAACCTATACGCATCGCGTATGGTGCACGGGAACAAATGGGAAAACAAGGTTTTAGTAATTATGTGCAACACTTGCATATAAAGCAGAAAGGTGAGATTTTTGCAACGCATCGCGCTCAAAATTCTCCCTAGTTTCATGGAATTTCAAGTCCATATCTGATGCAATTGTTTTAGGAGTCGGGGAAAGCGTTGGTATGGCACCCTGGAACACTTCAATATGTAACTTTCTACAAAGGCTTGCAATGAACCTACACAGAAAAAACATTTATCGCTCGTCACTCAGGATATTGTTTCGTACTTCGAATAAATGTTAACACCGCGCCCCGCATAGTTTACTGAGGATACCGGGATCAACAACTAAATGCCGTGTATATAGCATAAAAAAGTTGTCGCAGTTTCACCTGAAAGGCGAAGCATCAATAACGATAGCAAACTTGTAGAGAGCTGTACGGAGTAATGATATTAGCTTTATCAGCTGTATAAACTTGGACATGCAGCAGCATCGGCAACACGCAGAACTGTTGTCGTCGACGCCATCGGCGTTTTGCCCGCGTTCGCTCAAAATGCGTGCGGCATTGGTGACTGTTGCCGGAGCCTCTGATATAAATAGGCACTTCATGCCGCAGCTAAACGTCGCCTCCCTTCCCTCCCCCACGGCCTCTCGCGCTTCGGAAGAAGGCACGTTTGCTCTACATATATGGTGATTGTAAAGGAGAAAAGAGACGCCTACTTCTGCAGCCCTTAAGCGATCACGGCGCATAACGCGCGTTTGTTCTCCGCCGTGCGTTCACTGCCCGTGAAAGACGCGCCCCTCGCGCCCTTTCACTCGCACATACAGCGTTCGGCGCGCGGCGACAATTTCTTCTCCAAATGACGTCATACGGAACCTCACGGCGACGGCGACGGCGCCGCCGACGGCAGAAATCTGCTTTTCAGTTTCCATATAATTGCTATCGCAATAAAACTGGGGGAAAGCGAGTATTCCGTAGCGGTTTTTCGAGTACGTAAGCAACCACCGCAGTTCAAATTTGCGGAACACGTCACAATAAGGTAGTCTTCATTTCTTCAAAATATAAAATATCTGCTGTTCTTGCTCCTGCGGGGAAACAAGTAGTGGGGTGTGGGGTAGCCCTTATTCAGAAACAGCCTGAAAATGAAATCGATAAAAGCAGAAGGGAGAGAGGCCTTTAGAAAAAAGTTCAATTAAGTGTTCTATTGGCACGGAAATGGCTCTTCACGTTGGACCGAGGTCAATTTCACGAACATATCACCTCGCAGACCCTCGTGTAATGTCTCCTTCTGGGACCTTTGAGGTATCATGAATAAATGAGCGTGCATATAAAACCCTAATCCGTTCTAAACTAAAATATGTCAGTGCTATCTATGACAACCCACCAGGTTAGTATGATTAATTCCCTTGAATCGGTTCAGAACCGTGCTGCCAATATCATTCTTTCTGACTACTCCTATAATACAAGTGCCTCAGCTTTAAAATCCCGGTTGTATCTTCCCCCGCTCAACTCCCGCCGCAAAAGTGCTCGTATTTTTTTTTTAGGTTCTTTCATTCGCTGCCCACGGGCAACCAAATCATCATTCCAGCGCATCGTTTCTCCAGCCATACGCATCCCAATGCTGTGCATCCACCACGCGCCCATTCCACTATGTATCAGCGTTCTTCTTTTCTGCACACAGCCCGACAATGGAATACCCTTCCTTCTGACATCGCCCTCATCACCGAGATTTTCCGTTTCAAAACTGATATTGAAGACCATCTTTCAAGTCACGCCACCTAACCTGTCCCGCCATTTTTCTACGTGCCCACCCCTCGTGTAATGTGCCGTTCTGGGACCTTTGAGGTAACCTGACAAAATGAATAAATAAAGAGGTATACGATAAGTCGTGATTACACAAAAAATTCGTCAGTTAGACCTGTAAGTGCTTTGATTAGATTTTTGATGGTGATAAGATATATATTTATACTGCAACGCTACGCAGACTATCTCTGAACGGAGATTCAGTAGTTCCAGCATTTGATAATCCTACCATTTCATGCAGTAAGGCACACCCATCGTTGGGAGCGGCTGATTAATTAAAATACTTTATCCAGACTTCTCCCCTCGCCCGAAGGTTAAATATATCTAAACGATTGTTTAGTTTTTTCAAGTATGGTTAGGCGGTAATTTGTAACTGCGGGAACTGTCCAGCGCAGGGACTTCAGCGCAATGCAAGCGTGTATATATGGCGAATCTCTCACGTCGCCCGCTACTGCGCGTCTCGAGAAGGCACAATATTCGCTGCCCAAACCGGGGATACGTAGTAAAGAAAAGCATTATTAACGTGGTGACTCTATTAAAACTAATATTTAGCTTCAGCAGTAGTTTTGTGGGACTTTCCAGTGTGTAGCCGAAAGTGCCCCCTTTAGAAAGTGGGGGTGGGTAAACGGCATACTTTGCCCCCCCCCCCCCCACTGTCGAAAGTGGGGGGGGGGGGGGGGCAAGTGCCCTCCTCTGCCCGCCCGGTAGATACGCCTATGACTCTGGACGACAACAGGGTCCCTTATTGAAAAAGAAGAAAGGCTGCAAACTGCAGCTGACCTAATCCAAGAATACGTCAGCCAACGGGGGCTACAATGCTCGCCCGGGAAATCCAAACTCATACGCGTCTGGTGAGGCACGGGTAACCACACAGTCCCCACAGGCCCAACACGAAAACTCTAGGTACACCTCAACGGGGGCTTCATACCAGAGAAGCGATTGCTCAGGGTGCTGGGAGTGGGGCTACAGTCTAACCAGTGGGCTATATACCCACACCCTTACACTCCTCAAAACCAGTGTCAAGGCGATATCACGCATGATATCCCGCATAACATCCAAGAATAGAGGCTTGAAGGAAGGGGACACGTTCCGACTGATCAGAAGCCTGGTGGTGAGCAGAATCGCATACAGCCTGCCCTACTACTATCTCACACAATCCGAGACGAAACAGGCTGACAAGCTCTTGAGGATGGCTTTCAAGACCGCTATCCGCCAGCCGATGAGTACATCGGCTGAGATATTATTGGGTCTCGTGATACACAACACGATCAGCGAACTCACAGAAGCCCTTCACGTCTCACAACAGCAGAGACTTGCGCGGACTTACACGGGCCGGCAGGTCTTACGAACCTTGGTCTTCAACGCCACAATGCTACGTACCCAAGTAACCTGCACGATACATCTTCACGTCTTAGACAGGTATCACATTGCCCCAATACCACGCAGCATGGACCCTAATCTACACTCCGGCCGGAGGAGACCGAGGCCCCAGGACACAGAGAAAGCATTCAGGTTACATACCACGGCCCGTTGTGCGGACGCCGCCATGTACGGGACGAAGAATAAGGGCGCAGTGGCAGTGGTCTGCGACCGCCGAGGCCACATCACCTCCGCTGCATGGACCCGCCCCTCCACAATCATGGAAGCCCAAGATCTGGCCATCGCGTTAGCCATCCGCGAAGGCCAACACGCAAACAAACCACTGACGATCCTCACGGATTCCCAGCAGGCCTGCCGCAACTTCCTACAGGGAAGAATTGCAAGACCTGCGGCACAAGTCCTAGCCCAAATAAGCAAGGAGGACACTGACGACATGACCACCCAAACCATCATCTGGATACCAGACCACGCTGCCATCACGGGTAACCTATATGCCGACAGAGCAGCTCGAGAATTTGTACATAACCGAGCACTCATCACGCCGACTGCAGATGACTCTGACCCAGTTGACCCCGAGTAATCAGCAATCCTGAACTACCACAGAAGGAGTCGCTTGCGATGTCCCCCACCCCATCGAAAACTAAAGACGGAGGATGCCGCTGCCTCGCGTAGGCTCCAGACAGGCACTTACACGAACCTACACATATTACATCGCATGCACCCCACAGCCTACAGGGACGAGTGCCCGTGGTGCGGGGCCACACCAACCCTTACCACATTACGTGGGAGTGCACGCTACACAACATAGAAGACCACGACACGAACACCATGAGGGAGAAATGGGAGGCACTGCTGTCCAGCTCGGCCCTCGACGATCAGCTCAAGCTGATCCAGAGAGCAGACAATATTGAAAGAACCAGCGGAGCCCTGGACTAGTGCACATTTCTATCCCGACAGTAACAGAACTTTACGTCAACGTTCAAAGTAATTTACACCGCGGATGAGGAGCCGCAATTCTGCTCCTGAGACATATGCGCATTGGCGTGCCGAAAACGGCGTGTCACTTCTTCAGCGTCGACGGCTATATTCTCGTTAGACAGCTAGCTGCACGCGAGTTTCTAGAGAAACTTCCGCCTTTTCCCTTCGGACGACGCTTGTGAAGATCTCTGTAAGCTGTGGCGTAAAAGGTTTTGTTGTTTGAGTGGACTGCCGATTTTCAAAAATCAAGTTCTGGCACCGTCTACCAAGGAGAAAGATACATAGCGTATATGACCTCACCGTTCCGGTTGTTGAAAGTGGCGACCTTTCAAAATGTGTGCTACCAGCTCTAGCTGTCGTCCGACGATGATTCACAAAAAAGACGGGTGCCTACCTATATGTAGAGCTGTGAGCGTTGCTTATTTCCGCAAATATAAAGGAGCACAACCTGGAACACTGATGATGACTGGAGGGGCGCTATAGTGAGTCTCATTCGAATAGACGACAGCCTGTATGGCTGGCGTTCTTTCTATTTTTTAACCATTAATAACTCACTTTCATTTCTCATGTCGAGTTAAACCGGCTCCACGTTCGAAGTGAAACAGAAATTGTATACGGCTGCAGCAACAGGTGCTGCCCTGCATATTTGTCCTCGCTAACAGCCATGCACGACCATTCTCGAATGCATCAGTAACTGCGGCTGCATTCGAGCGATGTAACCTGCCCCCTGATAATCCCGAGTGGCGTGTGAGCTCGCTCATTGGGCTTCGCAGCATTTGATGTATCACTTGTCAGATTGAGACATTACTGGAAAATGTACTTTTTTGTGATAGAAATTACATGGGTCCTCGAGCCGTTTTTCCAACGTCGGCGCTAGCATCGGCATCGCCGTGACGTCCTGTGTAAAGTACAGGTGTGATAACCTCGTGGCCATGCGCGCCGAATGCTGTGTGTGTGAGTGAAAGCGTGCGAGGGTGCGCCGATAATGGTGGCTCAATCTCGCGTGCGCAAGGCACGGGGGGGGGGGGGGGGTGGATCGCTGTCTTGAAAGCGATCTGCGATAGGGACAGAGAGCGCCAAGTGCTGATAGCTTCGTGCACGCTGTGTTTTCAACGCTTCGTTCGCGTTGAAGCAAAAGCCAGCACGATGGTCAATTCCATCTTTTCTGCTGCCGCGCTTCCTCAGTCCGAGCTTATGACGGCGAGTGTGCGCGGTCATCGAGTGAGATGTGTTCATGTTCGATTGTGCGCACGAGACACGAATTGGCGAATGCTTGCAAGTTTATACGGCGGATAAAACTATTATCCTTACTTCGTATAGCTAGCTGTCTAGCAATTGGCTATCGCAATCGATGCATCGCCTTGCCGGCGAAACTGCGACCTTTTTTATACAGTGAATGTTTCACGGGGCTAGTGCACGCCTGGTTCTGGGTGAAGCCGTTGTTCTATATATGGCTGTATAATAAAATTCTATATAGCGCTTAAGATTACTCTCTACTTGCTCAAGTTTCATTTAAATATTTCGCAAGCAGAATCACATGTAAAATGTAGAAGCAATAGTTATGAAGTGTGTTGCATTCAGCACACGCGTTTTAATTCACTACCTAGAATACAGCAAGAACCATGATGATGATGTATGGTGTTTAATGGCGCAAGGGCCAGGTATGGCCAAAGAGCGCCAGGCCAGTGTGTTCATGAGTTGACAATGGAGCAATGAATTGCGAAAGGTAGATGTGTCGTGGCTGTAAAAGGGCCTAAAACAATCGCTGTAAAATGCGTAAACTGATGATGATATATGTTGTTTTCTGGCGCAAGGGCCAGCTATGGCCAAAGAGCGCCAAGACGTGGTATAGTGAGTGAGCAATGGTATGATCAATGACAGTGGGTAGGTGTAGGGTGGCTGTAAAGGGGCCTAAAATCCTGCGCACTAAAGGTGCGTAAAAGACAAAATTAATAAGATCATGACAATGATGTGATAGGGGCGCAATGAATATAATATGGTATAAAAAAGCTGTGAGCGATACTAGGCACTACTGCCTCACAGAGACCCTTAGAAGCAAGAGCCTGGAGGAGAGTGCATTTCAAAATGCTGTCGCAGCAGCGTTCTCTGAAAGAGGACCCTGCTACGAATCTCTCGGGCGAAGAACTTGCAAGATGTCGATGTCGTTTAAAAAGGCTAAAACTGAGTCGTGCTAAAATACCGGGTCATTAGCTAAAAACATCGCTGGGTGAAGGGGTATGTTCTCTCTATAGGCTTGAACAAAGTGTTTCTTTCTTTCAGGTTCTAGTAGCGGACACTGTACTAGGATGTGAAGTACAGTAAGTACCTCCCCACATCTAGTACAGGTCGGGGGTTCGCCTCCAGACAACAAGTAATTGTGCGTGCCGTAAGTGTGTCCTATTCTGAGCCTACAGAATAGGACATCATTTCTTCTAGATTTCGTGGTGGATGGCCAGTTCCCTAAGCGAGGCTTAATTAAATGAAGTTTGTTTAGACTCTGGGCGTCCCACAAACGTTGCCAGTGGGCTCGAAGTCTCTTGCGTAGATATGGCTTCATATCGGGAACGGGGACGGGCATGGATGTGTTTCCAGCTTTTGCGTCGATGGATGTGGCAATCTGGTCTGCCAGTATATTTCCCTCGATGTCTCGGTGTCCTGGCACCCAGCACACCACAACATGCTGCCCAGACGCATAAATATTACATAGTAATGAATAAAGCGATACTATTACAGGATTTTTGTGCCTTTTCAGAGATTTTAAAGCTTTTACTACGCTCAGCGAGTCTGTGTAGATGATTGCTTTTGGTATTTTCGATTCTTTGATATGTTTAAGAGCCGACAGTATTGCATAAGCCTCTGCTGTGAAAATGCTCGTTTGGGGGTGCAGGGTGTCGGCATCTGAAAATGATGGGCCAACCGCTGCATAAGAGACGCCGGCATGAGACTTTGATGCATCGGTGTAAAATTCCGGACAGGAGTATTTATGCTGCAGTTCGAGGAAATGCATTCGAATGTGTGCAACCGGGGCGTGCTTCGTAACATGTAAAAAGGACAAATCACAGTCGACAATCTGCCACTGCCACGGTGAGACCTGTATAGTGGGTGTCATTAGACGATGTTCAAAGAGTGGGACATCCATTTCCTCAGCCAGACTTCTCACACGCAACGAGAAGGGCTCTCTTACTGCAGGTCGGTTATGAAAGAGGTGCGAGCTGGACAAATCATTTACGGTGGAATATGAGGGATGTTCACTGTTTGCATTCACTCTAAGGAATACATGAAAGCTGTGTAGGTCCTCTGCAAGTGGAGGGACCACTCATTGGATTCAACGTAAAGGCTTTCTACAGGGCTTGTCCTAAAGGCACCTGTAGACAAGCGAATACCTAGATGGTGGACGGGTTCCAGCATCTTCAACGCGGTTGGGGTGGCTGACTGATAAATTATGGCCCCGTAGTCTAGGCGTGTTCGTATGAGGCTTTTATACAAATTTAACAGACACTTTCTGTCACTACCCCATGTAGTGCATGAGAACACTTTTAAAATATTCATTGTTTTCATGCACTTGTTTTTTAGATGTTTTAGGTGTAGTATGAATGTTAGCTTTGTGTCAAGAATAATGCCTAAGAATTTATATTCCGTTTTTACAGGTAGACGCTGTCCTTGCAGGTCAATGTCGGGGTCGGGGTACAGTCCTCTCTTTCTAGAAAAAAGGACGCAGGTGCTCTTTTGTGGATTTAAGCAGAATCCATTCTCGTCTGCCCATTTAGCCACCTTGTTCAGACCAAGTTGAACCTGCCTCTCACAGATTGCAAGGTTGCATGATTTAAATCCAATCTGTATATCATCGACGTACGTTGAATAAAACATATTACGTGGGATGCCTAGACGCAAGGAATTCATTTTATAATGAAGAGAGTGCAACTGAGCACCCCACCCTGTGGCACTCCAGTTTCCTGCACAAAAGGTCGTGATAATGCATTGCCAATTCGAACACGGAATGTGCGATTCACCAGATAACTTTCAATGACATTTAACATATTACCACGTACACCAAGGTGGGAGAGATCTCTCAGTATTCCAAACCGCCATGTGGTGTCGTAGGCCTTTTCCATGTCTAGGAATACAGATAAAAAGAATTGTTTGTGAACAAAAGCTTCACGTACCTGTGCCTCAATACGTATCAAATGGTCAATGGTGGATCGACCCTCGCGAAAACCGCACTGGTATGGGTCAAGCAGCTTGTTTGATTCTAGGAAATGTATCAGACGACGGTTTATCATTTTCTCGAAAGCTTTGCAGAGGCATCTTGTTAGAGCTATGGGCCGGTAACTGGATACGGACGATGGATCCTTGCCCTGCTTCAGGATAGGGATCACTATGGCCTCTTTCCAGGCAGAGGGGATCTCGCCGGAGGTCCATATAGAGTTATAGAGACAGAGAAGGGGTTTTCTTATTTCAGAGGGTAGT
>NC_051154.1:404680655-404717625 GCF_013339745.2 Dermacentor silvarum
GGCCCTTCAAGAGGTTGGTACCCAACCCACTCTCCAAGGATACGAAGTGTACACCACAAACGACAACGATTGGAAAGTAGCTACACTCGTACAAAAGTCAATCACTGCAATTCGGCACGACCCCATCGCTGAAGTAGAGATCTCCCATCTCATCGTGGAACTCATATACAAAGGCAATAGAAAGAAGAGCGCCTTCGTACTAAATATCTATAGTCCCCCTAGCCAAAGGAAGGCAGATTTCAGTAAACTACTAAAGGAGACTGTCCACCTTGCTAAGGGTAGCCTGCTAGTAATTGTAGGCGACTTCAATGCGAAAGATCCTAGCTGGGGTTACCCTAAACAAGACATTAAGGGCAGGAACATCCTGGACCAGATCGACCAGCTAGACATGAGGCTAATAACTGACCCAGCCATACCTACACGGATGGGTAACAGTATAAATAGAGACACAACCCGGATCTTACCATAGTGAAGAACTGTGACAGGGTGGAATGGACAAATACACTCAACAATCTAGGCAGTGATCACTTTATCGTGAGCACCGTCATCCCAACTGGGAAGATACGGCGGCAGATTGGAACGGCAAAAATAACAGATTGGCACGGGTTTCGAGAAGCGCAAACTTCCACTTCCAATGAAATTACCGACTTAGATAAGTGGTGCGAAGAGATCCGTAACCAGAAACAAAAATTCACCAAAGAAATCGCAAGAACTAACGAGACCCCCGAAGTAGACCCACACTTACTCCACCTGTGGGAAGCTAGAAGGAGCCTCACGAAAAGATGGAAGAAACAGAAGCATAATCGAAAACTTAAACTCAGAATTGCAGAGATTACCCGCGCAGCTGAGGAGTACGCGAACCAGCTAGTGACAACAAACTGGGAAAAATTCTGTGACTCCCTGGATGGTACCCTGGGCACAGCCAAAACATGGCGAATCCTCAGGGCAATTATAGACCCACAAAAAACCAAAGGCGAATGCCAAAAGTCCCTGGAAAGGCTACTACACACCCTCCCAGGAACAAACGAAGACATCATTAAGGCTCTACACCTCAAATGTTACGGGGACTTTACCCCTATACCCCCATATGAAGAAAATTACAATGGAACCCCAAACCCAGAGCTAGACGAGCCCATCACGGTTGCAGAAGTCAGAGCGGCTATAGCAAGCTCGACACGCAACACGGCAGCCGGGGTGGATCGTATAACTAACGCCGTCATCAGAAACATGAGCGACGCAGCCGTAGTCGCTCTCACAAAATTCGTAAATGACCACTGGTTCAAGGGAACCGTACCGGAACAGTGGAAGCATGCGAAAGTAATCATGATACCCAAGCCCGGGAAGAAACTGGCGATAGAAAACTTGAGACCAATCTCGCTTACATCCTGCTTAGGAAAGATCTTTGAGCGAGTAGTAAACGCCAGACTACAACAGTACCTGGAAGAGAGTGGGCAGGTGCCGGATACCATGTACGGTTTCCGAGCTAAGCTCTCAACCCAAGACATCCTCCTCCAACTAAAGGAAGAGGTACTCACTAACATTCCGAATGCAGGCGAACACGTTATCCTAGCCATAGATATCAAAGGGGCTTTTGACAACGTGAGCCACCAAGGAATCTTGGAAGGACTAGCAATCACCAACTGCGGGGAGCGAACGTACAATTACGTACGAAGCTTCCTAAGCCAAAGGACAGCAGAGCTAAAGCTGGGAGAGATCGAAACTGCAACCTTCCACCCCCCGAACAAGGGGACTCCTCAGGGAGCGGTAATCTCACCCACTCTTTTCAATATCGCCATGATTGGCCTGGCCAGAAAACTCCAAGACATCCAGGGTATCAGACATGCTTTTTACGC
Organism: Dermacentor silvarum; assembly: GCF_013339745.2. Classification (NCBI taxonomy): domain Eukaryota; kingdom Metazoa; phylum Arthropoda; class Arachnida; order Ixodida; family Ixodidae; genus Dermacentor; species Dermacentor silvarum. Next base: position 404,682,509 of record NC_051154.1, read on the forward strand.
GGATGACATCACGATATGGACAACCAAGGGCTCCTTTGCCGATAAGAATGAACAGCTCCAAACAGCAGCCACTACAATAGAGCAATATGCCCGCCAAATAGGACTCCAGTGCTCACCCGACAAATCAGAAATCATAAGAATATGGAAAGGGAAAGGAAACCGAGCGGTACCCACGGACCCAAACCTACGCATAGAAGTCAAAATCGATGGACGCAACATACCCGAGAAAACGACTGTACGGATTCTAGGGATGTGGCTCCAATCCAATCACAGATGTCAACATGCCCTCGCCCTCCTCAAAACAACGGCCAACAAATCGCCCGAATGATAGCGCGAGTCACAAGCAGAAGAAGGGGCATGAAGGAGGGAGACACACTCCGCCTAGTAAGGAGCCTAGTAGTCAGCAGGGTAACATACAGTCTGCCCTACTACAACCTAACTAAAGCGGAGAAGGAAAAAGCAGATGTAATCATAAAAATGGCGTACAAAACTGCCCTACGCCTACCAAAGAACACTCCAAATGAGAAACTTCTGGCCCTAGGACTTCATAACACCTTTGAAGAACTAGCCGAAGCTCAACTCATCTCGCAGAAAAACCGGCTCCTCCAAACACCCACAGGCAGGAGCGTGCTTGAGAGACTTGGTTACAATGCCCAACTCCAAGCCCACAAACAAACGCAAGAAATACCGCGCACCATCAGAAGCTGGTACCAGGTAACCCCGCTTCCCAAAAACATGGACCCGAACCTCCACCCCGGCAGGAGGCAGGCAAGGGCCCGATACATCGAAAGGAAATTCGGCTTTATGAATGCAGCACGATTTACCGACGCCGCACTCTACACAGGCAACGCTAAGAAAGCAGTAGCAGTGGTGACTGACTGCAGAGGAGCAATAACCTCCAGCGGGTCGATATCCCCCAGCTCCATCACGGAAGCGGAGGAAGTCGCCATCACACTCGCTATCCAAGAGGGAAGGAAATCAATGAAATCGCTGACAATCCTAACAGATTCGCAAACAGCATGCAGGAATTTCCAAAGAGGAAGGGTTGGTACGAATGCACACCGAATTCTCACCAAACTCAAAGAAGAATGCCAAAAAGAATTTATCCAAACGATTACATGGGTACCGGGACACGAAGGGATCACAGGGAATCTACATGCGGATAGAGCAGCCCGAGGATACGTTAACTACCGGGCCCTCAACACATCCGCTGTAGAGGACCTAACGCCCATCGATCCCGATTACTCGACTATATTAAACTACTATAGAGGGAATCGTATGCTCTACCCACCGCCCCACAGAAAACTAAAGACTGAAGAGGCCACCGATCTGCGTAGGCTACAGACAGGCACCTTCGTCAACTTACATAAACTACACAAGATACACCCCTCAGCCTTTAGAGACATGTGCCCATGGTGCGGGTCAACACCAACCCTGTACCACATAACATGGGAGTGTACATCACACAACATCGAACCTCACATACCAAATCCAAATAGAGATCAGTGGGAGGCACTGCTGGCCAGCTCAGACCTAGAGGACCAGATCCTCCTGGTCAGAAGAGCTAACAGGCTTGCGGAAGCCAGCGGAGCCCTGAAATAGGGGCCCCGACCATAGATAAGCCTCGCATGAGGCCAACTGAATAATTTATTTTACAATAAAGTTTATTCACTACCAAAGCCGCTCACCTTACTTCGTATGACATTGCTGTGTTGCTATCGCATTCATTGCTTCGCCCTTAGGGCGAAACTGTGACATTTTTATTTACAGGCAGTAAAGTGATAAATGGTGTCAGTGGACGCTGGCGTGATCATGACAATACCACCGTACCGATATGGGTCATAAACGATTCTAATAAGGGAACATTTCTGCAAACCCTCACGGTCCTTTCTCATGTTTCTTCAATTGTTCAAACACGTTATATTTAGGGTAGGAAAATATTCTCACAGAATTACTGAAGAATTGTACCAGTAATTATGTCAAGGTGCTGCGATCTGATTCAGCAATAGAGTTAGTTAAGAACAGAACAGCAGAATGCGATAGCAACTTTGGTGGTTGTAGCGGAAAACAATGTCTTCTTGCAACACTTTGTGGGCATAACTCAAAAGAGTGTGGTCTGTGATTGGAATCGTTCTCTATTTTTACACGACAAACTACATTAACACGTCCCGGTGTCTTTTCGCATAATTTCCAATACTCCTCTGCGTACGTCGTGGTAAAAGGATATGAAGACCTTTAGTATTTCGGGAATTTCTTGAAGGTATATGGGAATGGTTCAAATGATAAGACACGTGCGCTGCATATTGAGGATAGCATGTTTATGTTTCGAGGTATCGGTTTGTACTAAGCAAGAAAGCTTGTGAAATAATTCGGATAGCCTTCATTTGCACCGAAGATCCGGTACGCAAAAATTCTGCTTTGATATAATGCAAATATACTCAGTCAAATAGCTTCTGTATTCCTTTGTAACAATACTACGTCTAGGGCTGCAGCCAAGTTTTCTACTTCTCCGTCTTTTAATTGCACACACGGGACGCTATTTTTGTGGTACGTTTCAGGCTGAACAAAAGTCGCACAAACACGCCTTTGCATGACATAGCTGAATAGGCAAAATATTTCTTAGTAATGTCTTCATAAATGTTTGCCTTAAGAAAGAAATGAGCTTTCAAAACACGTAACCTGGGTTTATTGTCTAAAATACATTACACCTAAAGTGCAAAAGAAGTTTGGAAGCACGTTCGCATGTTCACGAAACCAGTCAGCTATTTTTTTTAGGAAGACGTTGGTACAGTAGAAAGAAACGAAACAAGAACCGTAACTAAATGACCTGCGTTTCGGAATATGCCATCTGGCGGGAAACCGCCAAACTAAGCAGCGACAAAGTGATAAAAAAAATAGCGGTGCTGCAGGCTTCGAACCTGCGAACTGAGAATCGTGGTATCAGTGATCCTAATCTGTGGTCGCGCAGAACGCTCGGCCATCGGTTGGCCGTGCTGCTGGAGGCAAAAACTAGGTTTATATACGTACCGCAATAAATTCTGCGACCTTGTTATGCAAACTGCGATTTTGGAACGACTTTTTTGCCATTTCAAGAGTTGCTGCTGCAACTAGCTGAAAGCCGAGTCATTGAAGTTGATAAATCCCCGGTAATACGTCGATCGATGCAATAGGCTCATCGCAAATTGCTTTTTACTGCCTAAAAAAGCCTCCTAAATTTGGCCTTTTCCATAGACTCCCATACTTCGAACTTCCCCCGCAATTTGGAACGGGTTTTCTGTCGTAAGTAATGGTACCGCTTGCATGAGATGTCGGGCTAAGCTCCTAGAGCCTATTTCCACAGTAATATTTTGAAAGATGGCTTCTATGATTAGTTATTTGGGAAAAACGACGCTCTCCCATAGAAAATGCGCATGTTTTCAGAGGCGGCCGCTAGAGGCGCTGTTCGGCGATGTCCCAGATTCCTGGTATTGAGCTTTAATTCTTGGCGCTTCTATCAAAAGATATGGCAACGGAGAAATTCTTTTTCTCCGCAGCAACTGCACCAAATTTGTTGAGTTGTGGTGCGTTAAAACGAATAAAGTAACATCTAGTTACCGCGGGAAACAAATTTTGTTATTCAGGCTGTAAACTTTATATAAAAATTGTTCGATATCTGAAAAATTCTGAAAAACGAGCCTATCAAGTTTACAACCGCATAAATCAGCATTAAAAACGGCATCACCATTCTTTAAATGCGCCTAAGAATAGGGAAAGCTCGATTATATAATAGATGATTTATTATGATACGAGAACTATGTTGATGTTTTATGCATCCCTAGGATTATTTGTATCACTAATTGGTTAGGAGTACTTTTGCAAGACTTCTGCAAACATTCTAATAAATTTACTAAAGCTGCATATTTATGCATAAAAATTGTACACTTCAGATGCTCTAACAGATGCACTTTACAGAACTGCGATATCTTTTTTAGTGCTGAGTCACAGATTCTTAAAATTCGTGTTTTTATTGTTTTTCAATTTTCGGGAATTTCCGTGCGAAATTCCTGGCCCTAAATTAAAATTCATATTCCTATACGGTCACTAGAATTGCATCTTTATCTCAAATGTAGCAAACTTCATTCAACTCTGCCCAGTGATTATCTCTTAAAATAATTTCTGCGTTTTACATATTGTTACGAGACTGCGCGCAATCGTACAGAAATGACGTTGACCATTTCGGTGAAGAAGACGACGATTGAAGAGATTGTCTTTCCGTCATCTTGGCAGCGCTACAGCTCGCTGTATATGTTTTGTAAATATATTTTCAGTTATACCGTTTCCCGTGACATTTTGGTCGAAGTGCTGGGGTGCTACTCAAGACGAAACTCCGCAGCGGACGTGTCCTGGCAAGTTCCACCATGTCAACAGGCGGGGATATTGCGTCAACCACAACACCAGCACCCCAGCCAGTGATCTTGATCCAACCCCGCCACCCAGGATCTTTTTGCGGCACCGACAACGTCGACGTTGAGGGCTGGATTTGAAATTACGAGCACGTCGCAACCAACAATCGGTGGGACCCGACAGTGACACTCGCTAATGTCGGTATCTACTTCAGCGGGACAGCACGCGTCTGGCTTGACACTCACAAAATGGAGCTGAGCAGCTGGGATCTATGTATGCAGAAGCTTCGTGATCTATTTGGCAAACCAATTGGCCGCCAGAGCACCGCTTCGAAAGATACCTCCTGTCGCGCCCAATCTCCAACGAACTTTTAGCAGCAGCGGTTGCGGTCTCGAGCACTCGACTCCTACTTTTGCCACAGCATATGCGGAACAATCTACGAGCTGAAGCAAGTAAAGGCCATCACCTCTACCGGTGCAGTGCCCAGCTGACCACTTCGTCAAGACAGTGACCGGTCTACTGCGTCTGCCCTCTACCGGACAAGTTCCACCATAGAAGCAAGCATCGTTGGCGTGTCCCTCACTTTTGGCAGAAGCGGTTGCGGTCGCGAGCAAGTCGCTAATCTTCTCCTACTTTTGGCATTGGTTGGTCCTTTTTTTTCCCCCCCAACCGTATCTTTATCTGTGTGTACCGCTGCTGCCAAATTGCGTGATGTTTGCACAATGCCAACCAATGCTGAGTTGGCAAAGGAAATGGACACTTTACGTGCTGAGGTTGCTGCGATGCGTGACCGGCTTAACATATTCAATGAACTTTTCGAGACGGTTAAGAAGCAGAATACCGACCTTGCTGTTGAATCTTCGGCTATGAAATATGAAAATGGCCACTTGGCACGCAGGGTTTCTGAACTGGAACAGTACTCCCGACTGAATAGCGTAGAAATAAAAGGTGTCCCTGCAACCAAAGGTGAAAGCTGTCTTGCGGTTGTTCAGTCTATGGGTGATGCTATAGGATGCAAAATCGCACCTGAGGATTTCGATACTGCGCATCGTGTACCAGCCAAAAAAGGAACAAATATTATTGCACACTTCTGCTCCCGAGAAAAAAAACTGTTTGTGAAAAAGGCACGCAAGGCTCGCCTGACCACTGCGACCCTTGGGTTTCCACAAAACGATCAGAAGCCCTTATATGTAAACGATCATCTCACGCAAGAAAGGAAGCGGCTGTTCGCACAAGCTCTTGAACTGAATAAAGCAAAAGGCTGGAAACACCTCCGGACCGACCACTGCGTAATCTAGGCCAGAAGGACAGATGACAGCCATGTCTACCGTATCTCTATTGCGGGTGATCTTGCTGTTTTCACCTAGATTTCTAGTGTTTGCGGCTGCGTATATTAACATTCGCAAGCCTGTTTTCTTGTCTGGCTCTTAAAAAAATATTTCAGTGATGAAAGTCCCAAGTTAACGCTAATAGATTTAAATATTCGTAGTCTACGAAAAGCTATGAAAGCCTCTTTGCACTTCTTTCGGTAATTAATCATAACTTTTATTTTATCTGTCTATCTGAGACATGGTTTTCACTGGACGATAGAAATTTATATGCGCTACCAGAGTACAATGCAGAATACTGCTATCGTGCTACGCAACGTGGCGGCGGATCTGCAATATTTATTAAATCGTCATTGCCATGCAAACGCCGCAATGATCTTGCCTTTTCTAATTTGCTCTGCTAGTCTATATGGTTAGAATTGCATCAGAGTGTTTTTTCGATTGATGGCCGGAACACAGTGTTAGCGTGCATTTATCGCTCACCTTCATCGTCATACTCTAAGTTTTGTCGACAGTTTGAAGAGTTGTTGCGCACTGTTACGAACGAAAACAAAAATGTTATTATCTGCGGAGACATCAACATAAACATTATCCACCCTAATATTCCATCATGTTATGATGATCTCGGGTGTTTTCTCAGCTATGGCCTTGCTTCTTTAATAACTTCTCCAACTAGATGTTACGTGACAGGATATAATACGTTAATTGATCGCATATTAACCAACATTAGTACAGATTTTACAACGAGGAGTCATCGACCACAGCATAACCGACCACTACCCTATATTCCTGACTTTAGGTACAGAAAATTCTAAATCGACTTAAAAGAATGAGAAAGTATACTTTGACTCCCAAAAATTTATTTCTATGATACAGTCAAATGACTGGTCCGCCGTATTATGTGAATCATGCGATGAAAAGGCTTATCAGTTGTTTTTGGCTGAAGTTACTCGCTGCATTCACGAATGCACTACTACATGTACCATAACTCGTTTTTTTTAGTTCCCCTCAAAAACCTTGGGTCACGAGGGCGCTACTTCGATGTATCTTGAAGAAAAATCGGCTCCACGAAAGGGTCAGTCAAAGGGTCAGTCCGCCGTATTATGTGAATCATGCGATGAAGAGGCTTATCAGTTGTTTTTGGCTGAAGTTACTCGCTGCATTCACGAATGCACTACCACATTTACCATAACTAGTTTTTTTTAGTTCCCCTCGAAAACCTTGGGTCACGAGGGCGCTACTTCGATGTATCTTGAAGAAAAATCGGCTCCAAGAAAGGGTAGTCTGTGAGCCATTTAACTGTGAACTTAAATCTCGTTTCAAGAAATATTCTAACACACTTCCAGACACACTTAAATGTGCCAAACGAGATTACTTTCAGAACAAGATCTTGGATAATGGCAATAATACGAGGCGAAACTGGCAGGTTATCAACGAATTCTTAAATAATTAATGTCGTGAGCATTTAACTAAAATAAAACTGACACACAGACATACTGTCATCCTTCTGATATCACGGATGCCTTCAGTGAGTATTTAGGTAGTAGTTGCGATTCTCAAGCAGATACCCCATTACCGGCATTGCCTCGTCATCTTCATTCTTTCTACTTGCGACCTCCGAGTGCAAAGGAAGTTCTTGATGTTATATCTTCGCTTAGGTCCACTGGACCTGGCCTAGACTCTGTTCACCTATATCGTATCAAGTTAGTTTCTAATGAACTGTCTCCTATCATAGCAGATATTGTTAACAAAATGTTTAAAACAGGCATATTCCCCAATTCTCTGAAAGTTTGTAAAATAACACCTCTTTACAAAAAAGACAATCGCGAACTTCTGAATAACTACAGGCTTATTTGTATTCTTTAATTTTAGTAAAATAACTGAACGACTAGTTCATGCACGTTTATCATCCTATCTAGCAAAATTTAATCTACTATCACCTAAACAGTATGGCTTTCGGCAGGGTTGCTCAACCGAGCTTGCGCTTCTAACCTTCACCGATAAAGTCAAAAAGGCAATCGACCAAGACTTGCTGGTTGGAAGTGTATTTATAGATTTAACAGAAGCTTTTGACACCATTTCTCACCAAATTATTATACATAAACTTGAATTTTACGGCATAAATGGCCCGCCACTCCAGTTTATTTCTAGCTACCTAACAAATCGTACTCACTTTGGTCAGATTGACTACAAACTCTCATCTGCTAAGAACATAAATCAAGGCGTTCCTCAGGGCTCGATTCTAGGCCCACTTCTGTATGTACTATTTATTAACGACCTACCTTATGTTTTGACCACTACCGACTGTATATTATATGCAGACGACACGACTATTTTTACTTGCGCTAATAATGTCGACAAGCTACAGCGAAATCTTAGCGTTGACCTGCATAACAGAACTTCCTGATGTCGTAAGAACAGGTTGTGCATCAATCCGCTAAAAACGTTTTTTATGGTTTTTCTTTCCTTCCCGACATTATTTCGAAATCTTTATCTGTATGTCTCGACAACAACCTAATACCAATATCTGATTGCACAAAGTTTCTAGGCGTAGTTTTAGACAGGCACCTGAAATTCAATCTTCATGCGCAGTCGCTTGTCCGTAAGATTTCTTTTGCAACACGCGCCATACTCAAAACCCGCTCATATTTTCAGCCGCACATTATCGATTCCCTCTATCATGCACACAATCACAGCCATTTATCTTACTGCATATCAGCGTGGGGTAACACATACTTCGCACACCTCCGCCAACTTCAACGCCTGCAAAATCAGGCGCTTCGACTCATGACTTTCAGCCATTTCCTATCCAAAGCAACGCCACTTTATTGCAGTTTAAACATTCATCCTGTACATCAGCTCTTTCAGTTTAAGTTACGAATCGTGATATATAAGTTATTTCGTAATATTGCACATATAGATGGCTTTGTGATTGAAACTTTTGTAAATACTAACGTTACTAGGTTCTCTGAACTCGATAACCGCCTTTTACCTAAAGTGCGCACAAACTATGGTAAAATAACTACCACATTTGCGAGAATCAAACTGTGGAATTCTATTCCACAAAACCATTAAGTAATCACCCACAGAACATATATTCAAGAACCAAGTTAAGAAATATTTTATACAACTCTCTTCATCCTAACAACATACTTTTGTGATTGTAATACTAATAATTGACGTAGCTATAATACTACATGGTATATTACTCCCAGTTTTATTGTATTGTAAACTTGCATTGCTTGTTTATTACAGAAGTTTTCTTTGCCATTTTTTGTCTTACTAAACAGCCTTATATTCTTGTTTTTCGCACTATTCCTCATTTTTTTAATTGTTTGTAAAATCACCATAACCGATGATTGATCTATATCTCGTTTTTTTTCTTTCATTTTCTTCATGTATGGGAGTCCCCCTGACAGTTTCTAACTTTGGGACTCCCTGTGTATGTACTAATTATGTATGCACCTCTTTGTAAAGCTGACATCGTTGATGAATAAACTTTAACTTGAGTCGTACGTGTCGTGGATCCTTGAGGTTATCGCCCTTTGTCGCCGAGTTGATGCCACCATGACCGAGGCGGACAAAGTAAGTCACGTCCTGAAAGGCATTGCTGATGATGCTTTCAACTTGCTGGTCTTTAAGGAGTGCTCGACCGTTGAAGACATTATCAAGGAATGCCGGCGTTTTGAAGTACTTAAGAGAGACCGCATCGCCCAGCAATTTAGGCGGCTTCCAAACACGGCCGCTACATCGTCCTGCGCGGACGTTCAGCCGCCCAATCAGCAACCGAGCACCAATAGCCTCGTCCGCATCGTGCGTCGTGAAATTGAGGTGTCGTCGCGACCTTCCTATTTCGCACGCCCTTGCGACGATTCCCGACCGACAGGGAAGAGCTGGCTAACGCAGGACTCCAGCCTGTTGCATCCCTGCCTCACCCTCGGGTCAGTTCTGTTCTTCTGCCTTACAGAAATACAGCAACGTTGCGCCGCTATCGTGATCCGGCCCAGTGGAGAACCCAAGGCGATAAGCCCATATGTTTTCATTGCCACGGCGTTGAACATATTTCCCGTCACTGCCGGTATCGCCAACCTTCCTTCCCTCGCCTATTTTTTGACATTCGCCGCGACCCCTCTGGCCGCTCTTCCGAGGAAAATTGAGCAATGCAGCTCCCGGAGGTGACGCTGCATTGGACCCACGACCTGCAAAGCCTCTTTTAACCTTGCCCACGCACGAGAACCAACTTGCCGTAGAAGTGGATGGCCTACCCGCTACTGCTCTTATCGACACCGGTGCACATATTTGTATCATGAGCGCTGATCTCCGTGAACGCTTACACAAAGTGCCAACACTTTGTCCATCGCTGTGCGTGTCGCTGACGGCGGAAATCCGGCCGTGCTTGGAATGTGCACCGCAGGCGCGAGCGTCGGTGGCCGCCACACTTCCGTGTTGTTTCATGTTCTTCGCCACTGGCCTCATGACGTAATCCTTGGGCTCGATTTCTTGACTGACTACTCCGCTGTAATTGACTGCTTGGCCGGTGTCGTTGAACTTGACTTCCCCGATTCACTAGACACTCCTGACGTAGTCCAGAGCCAGCACTCTTGTGCCGAGTTTGTTCGTTTGCCGCCCAAAGCACTCCCATGTATTGTCGCCGTACCTTGTATTGTCGCCGCCAGTGTACCGAATGGTGACTATGTGGTTACTCAGTCTACCAGTGTCCTTTTGTCGCACAAAATATCCTTTCCCCACACTGTTGTGAGTATTGCGACCAACCAGACTTGCCTGCCCCTCTTGAACTTCGAACTTTGTCCTCAAGTTCTTCCCCAAGGCATAATTTTGGCTACCCTGTCACCATCGGATGACTGCCAGATTTCATCACTGTCACCTCATCCTACGTCAGCAATTTTGTCCGCCGACGCGCCCACTTCCCCGTCGGTACAGAGCACTATCACAAAGATGATTGCCCCGGACCTTCTGCCTTCCCTAGTACATGACCTCCGTTATTTGCTCGTCACATATTCCAATATCTTCGACTTTGACGGCCGTTCCTTAGGTCAAACCTCTCTCGTCAAACATCGCTTACATACAGCCGATGCGCCTCCGATTCACTGGCGACCTTATCGCGTGTCACAATCCGAGCGCCAAGTTATTCAACAATAGGTTGACAAGATGCTTTCTAAAGGCAATATTGAGCCGTCTGCGAGTCCATGGGCTTCCCCTGTTATCTTAGTTAAAAAGAAAGACAACAGTTGGTGATTTTGCGTTGATTATCGGCATCGCAATAAGGACACCAAGAAGGATGTATATTCTCTTCCACGAATTGATGACGCTCTGGATTGCCTTCACGGCGCGACCTATTTTTCCTTGATCGACCTGCGCTCTGCTTACTGGCAGATCGCCATGGACGACAGGGACCGTGAAATGACAGCATTTGTTACCGCTGACGGCCTCTATAAGTTCAATGTTATGCCATTTGGCTTGTGCAATGCTCTGGCCATAATCAAGCGAATGATGGACACGCTGTTGCACAGCTTTAAATGGTCTATCTGCCTGTGCTACCTGGACGACGTGATCGTGTTCTCCCCGACATTTTCCACACACCTCACACGTCTTCTATCCATCCTGTCGGTGTTTCGGGCGGTTGGGCCACAACTTAATTCTTCGAAATGCCACTTCGGTCGCCGCCAAATTACCATCCTCGTACATCTCGTCGCTTCAACTGGCGTCCGTCCCACCCCGCCAAGGTTCGTGCTGTCATCGAGTTCCCTGTACCAACTTGCTCCAAGAATGTTCGGAGCTTTGTGGGCTTGTGCTCGTATTTCCGCCTATTTGTCAGAAATTTTGCAGACATAGCCCGTCCACTAACAGATATTCTCAGGAAAGACGCTCCGTTTTCGTGGGGTTTCCCTCAAGCCACAGCCGTTTCACACTTGATCACGCTACTCACTACCCCGCGGACTCTCGCCCACTTTGATCCCAATGCTCCAACGGAAGTACGCTTAGACGCGAGTGGATACGGTATTGGTGCTGTTTTAGCCAATTGCCAACGTGGTTAACGTGGATGTGATTGAGTTATTGCGTACGAGTTATTACGACTGCGTACCACCCCCGAACGAACGGTCTTAGTGAACGTCTGAATCGCACTATCACTCAAATGCTCTCTATGTATGTTTCGTCTGATCACCAGCAGTCAGCTTAGCTGCAAAATAACGAAGAAGACAAGTACGCGCCAAGTAAACACCATCGTTTATAGAGCTTTTAAAAATCACGCGTGGCATGTAGCACAATTATACTTCTTGGGTTAGATTGCACTCGGGGGCGTACATTATTTGCACGAGAAATCAAAACGACCATTTGAATAAGTGTGTAACTCCAACACCATGACTGGGACACTGCGCTACCTTTTGTCACATTTGCCTATAACTCCTCACGCCCTAACACCGCCGGCTACTCTCCCTTCTATCTTCTATACGGACGAGAACCAACGCTCCCTTTTGACACACTTATTTCGACCCCGGCCGCATTGTCTACGGAATACGCGCGTGACGCCATTGCTATAGCAGAAAAGGGACGTCGCATTGCCCGTCTTCGCCTCTCTGCGTCGCAGTCACGGCAGAAGTTGTAGTACGACGCCGGGTGATCTTGTCCTTGTCTGGTCCCCGTCTCGGCGCGTTGTCCTTTCTGAAAAACTACTTTGGAGATACACTGGCCCCTATCGCGTCCTGCGACAATTGACAGATGTCACTTACGAAATAGCCCCGCTCGATCCTACCACGTCTTCTCCTTCCTCAGACGTCGTGCACGTGGCCCGGCTCAAGCCATACCTCGCGCCAACCACGCTGTCTTAAGCGCCGGGTTGGCGCTTTTCCGGCCGGAGGTTAATGTTAGGAGACTGCGCGCAATGGCACAAAGATGACGTTAATCATTGATCATTGACGTTGATCAGAAGACGACGATTGAAGAGATAGTCTTTACGCCATTTTGGCAGTGCTACAGCTCGCTGTATATATTTTGTAAATATATTATCAGTTATACCGTTTCCCGTGACAATATATTCGTATGAGAAAATCAAAGCTGGCCCCGAGCTAAAGCTTCCTCTTGTCCCTGGAGCAGCCGTGGCTGTGTAATGGTAGAGCATCCGCCTACTAAGAGGAAGGTACTGATTGCGGCTCGAATCTCAATGCCACCGTAAACCCACGGGTTTTTTTAATAAGTAGAGATATCCGCCGGCATCGTGTTCGGCTACTTGAGGGGCTCGCATCTGGGAAGGGATACCTACAGAGGTTTATAAGCGTTGTCTCGGGGCGTCCCTTGTATAACCGCCGACGGCATTCTGGTAGACCATCCGCCGCGACTTTGGCAGACAGACGAGTGCAGCAACCGTACCTACGGGTAGAGTAGGTACAAGCGCGCTCACCGCCCGATGCTCAGTCCATATCGGACCTCACCATTTGGAAAGCGGTGTTTCTCCCCGACACGAGGGATTAACCACCTATAGGTGCATTGGGACGCCACATGGGAATTTGCCACCATGGCAGCAGCCTAGACCACGTTTTTCAGGGTTTCTCGCGTCTACAGGATTCGACGGGACATGCATGGCGCAGGTTTCATTTCCAGTACAATAAAACCCTTAACCAAAGCTCCAATAACCGCCATGGCAGCAGATGTGGGACATTTATTTAGCCACTGATGTCTCGTATTGGGAGTTTAGGTGCCGGAAACTGCCCAATGAACCCTCAGATGCTACGTCATGGCATGGATGCTGCCAATTTCTAGGCCATCGCTATGTAACAAGGTAAAGCACCGCATACGTAATTCGGAGGATGTAGGTTTGCCTCCTACGTTGGAGAACTTATCTTTTTGTCCATTTTCCTTTCGGTTTACTGACTATTTATAAACTTCCTTCCTAAATTTTAATAAAAGCACATCACGACATCCCACACAAAGCAAAGCAGACATTTTCTCACACCGTAAACATCCTTTTGGAATAATGTTGAAAACGGCTGTTTCGCATTCGAAAGTATTATGTATTCGATTCGACCCCAAAAATTATAACTCGCGCGTGCATCATCGAGACTCCTTTAGTATTTTTGGAAGTATTATTCATGCTAGCAACGTGAGACGCTTCCTAACTGTTAGGATGTTGTTTTTGGTACGCAGTAGCAGTTGCTTCGCGTACTGCATGTGTTGTGTCAACACGTATCCGCCACGTATGGTTCACGAAGGGAAAAACCTCAAATACTGTTAGGAATGTGTAACACTGACGTTTAAGCGTTAAATGGGGTGCGTATTAGGCGTTTTCGGTCCCGATCTCGCCGCCCGTGATGCGCGGAGAGCGACACCATCTGGCTGTGTTACAGGGAACCAAGCTTTGCATTACGTCACCGAACACTCCTCATTGACTGATGCAAGCATCGCGTCACCTTCCAACAATGAAAGCATCTCTCTTGCATTTGGACACCGCCAGAGACGCGAAACTGAGCAACGAGCTAAGAAGAGCTAGCTCTGTGAAATGGTCATGCACGATACCACATTTTAAACCCCTAAGTGTATTGCTAAAGCCTGCTACCACTGTGACTACATAGCTGTTCAAGCGCAACTGTAAATTTATTAGTTAAGGCTCATTAAAGGTGATCGCGCGACCATTTGTGACTGGCGACCAAAAAGTGACTGAAGGCGACAGATGCTCACACCGGCAAGAGCGGCCGGCTAGTCGTCATCTGTTCACAATGGCATCGCCCCGTAAAATAAGTATCAGCGTACACCGAAGTCCTGTTCCTGCGCATCTGATTGGTTCAGCAGTTTTACGACTGTGGTCGCGTGACTGAAAAATTGAGCAGCGGGCGACTCGTCGAAAATGGCCTGTTTTTCATAAAAGCGAACATTTGCGACAATTTGTGACTCGTCGCTTTGCGACCAACTTGGTCGCGTGACTGCTGTCAGTCTTCGGTATGAATGAGTCTTCAAGCTGAACAATTCTTTCTTTCATTTGGCCGCAAGTTTGTTGCAATTACCCTTGACAAAAAAGTTCAATCTGGTTAGCACTTGCATGGTGACCAATGTTGGCCACACTGTTTATCGGTAGATATCTTGCATACTAATACATTTTCATGCATCCTCTTTCTTCGCGTTGAGAGAAACGTTTACTCCTTGTTATGTGTGTCGTTCTCAACCTGCCCTAGGAGATGTTGCTTTCGTCGGTTAAGATGCTGTCTCAGGGCCTTGGAAGTAAATGCAAGCTCTTGACTATCTTGAACAAGGAACGCTACTTGCAATTTGTTTTAAGTGCGAAGCACTTTAGGGGTCCGGGCTGTCGGCGTCCGTCGCGTCATCACGCTCAAGAACAAGTGCTCAAAATAGGGTCAAAACAAGCGCAGAATTGATCAAAACCGATTTAAAGTAAACCAAATGATTCAGAATAATTTAAAAGACAGGAATAATCAAGCATTAAGCGCATAATTTAACTGAAATTCGTTAAAATCGCTTGTATAACTATCATCAGCAAATGCTTTGGATCCATGTGCGTGGCGGTTTGCCACCAGTTGTGCTTTAGCACAGGTGTCAAAACGGATGATGGATTGCTAAACACGAGATAAACACCGGATAAAACAAAAAAATTGTTGAGTAAGTCTCTTCTGGGCCTGCATTGCTGCAGCGATTTTTATCTGTTCCACAGGCTTTCCCGCAGCGGTGCATGAGCCAGTGCCCATTCTCAGCTGACCATATTGTGCCGGGCAGTGATTTAATACAGCACATGTAAGCGTGCCCGCTCAACAATACAATCAAGCGTTTCATCTAAGGTAAGACACAGTTCTTGGAGTATTCTACTCGTTTCCCGATATCAGATTTTCAGTTTTTTTAAAGGACTTACCCAGAGTAGATTCTGACCGTCTCTAGGCAGATGGCACTCTTTGGCCAAACTACTTCACCAGTGGACTCGCCATGAAAGGCCAACTTAATTCAGTGTGCAGCGGTATGCCTTGCCTCTCTCTTTTTCTCGCTTTAGCTTGACCATTACAGCCATCCCATGTTTAGTATTCAGTGACTCGTGGCGCCTGCAGATTTCTGTGATGTGATTTTGTAGCAGCATAAACACTTATCTGTCCCTTCTATAGTTGTTTTTCCATCTCTGACGGTTTAAGTTCCTTCTTGTCATTTTGGACGTTTACCCAATTTATTGACAATGTCACGCTTCTGTCCTGTTATTGTGATGTCTTTCTTTTTCTTTCACAGAATGATTTTCGCGCTTACAATATCAGTGCACTTTTTTACTATACTTGTTTCACTGACCGTGGTCCTAAATAGGGCATCACTTCGCGCCCTAGTCTGAGTGCATGGACAGCAGCGCTGCCGTTGAGGGTGGTAACAGCCTTTGAACAGCCCCGCACCGCTCGGTTTTCACTGTGACACACAACGCTGGTAGTACACGGTCACGGCGGTTGCTTTACGACCCAATTGTTATGCGGGTTAACTGGCCTCAATGACATAAAAACCTCAAAGAGTGACTTTGGGGCACGTGGTATTTCAAGCGAAAGAAAATGGCTGTCTGCTGCGTCCCCTCTGTGCGTCGGGTCGAGCTGAAAAGGTCTCGGAGAGTTTTGCTTGCTGCGAGATCTGGGCCGGAGAAGACGTTGGAGGCTCAGGAGAAGCGGGTTCACCAGAAAGAAACTCGCAGTTTCGCCCTGAAGGCGAAGCATCAATTGCGATTGCAAATTAGTAGAGAGCTATACGGAGTAAGGATAGTTGTTTTGTCTGCTGTATAAACTTGGTCACATTCGCTTACTAACTGAAATAAAAAGCATGATGTCAGCGCGCCCAAGAACATGAATAGATCCCACTCGACGACCGCAGACAGCCGCTGTGAAAACGATGGCGTCAGCAAGCGCAGCAGCAGCAGCGAGCGAAGGTTGGTACGGTCTATCACTTCAACGGAAAGTGAGCGACGAAAGCACAGCGCATACGAATCTATGAGCAGTCTGCTGATCGCTTTCAAGATACGCTGGCGGCAACCGCCCACTGCCGCGCAAAGTACAAGTACGCAGTTGTGGGCCGAGTAGAAGCCGCACCCAACCTCCCGCGCTGCCTTCCTGCTTTACTCCTTTCGCGACTGAGTCGCCAATTCCCCTTGCGCCGTTGATGCCGTAGCACAACGTCGCCCCCCTCCCTCCCATCCCCCCATGGCCTTTCGCGCGACGGTCCCCTTTGCTTTCCGCCGTGCGTTCGCGCTCCGTGAAAGCGCACGTCCTTCGCGCGCTTTCACTCACACATACATCATATGGCGCGTGGAGACGATATTATCGCCCTTGGAATTTATACGGTACCTCACAGCCACGGCAGAAATCCGACGGCAGAAATCTGCTTGGAGTATTGATATAAAATGCTATCGCAATAAAAGTGGCGGACATGTCTAAGGTCTGCGCGCAATGATGAAAAATCACGCTTTTGTTCTTGCTTTTCCGTGACGCCTGTTAACCTTACAAAATTTTCTAGTAACATTGAATAAAATTTTTGATACAAATGTTACTAGAGCCTACCAAGGGTATATTGAAAGTTGTCAAACCGTTTTTAAACTTCCTAAATAATTCGTACCAACATCCTGTCGACTATTGGCCACCGATATTGCATAGAAATTTTATTTACAAACTTTCTTTAAACTATGAATGCACGTCATTCAAACATTAAAAACAGGGTTTAGTTACCATCTTAGAAGCATCCTTGTAGCTTTTTTTCCAACTTTGTGTTCCTTGACCTACAAACATCTTAGTAACTTTTTCCCTACTTTTTGCTGTTCGCCCTGGAAACATCCTTGTAAGTTTTTTCCAACTTTCTGTTGCTCGCCCTAGAAACATCCTGGTGACATACCCACTTTCTCCAGCATTAAAAAAATTCTGGTAGTGTTCTGATGTAACCTTAAACATGAGTGGGATATAAAGGTATGTACCTGTTAGCGAAACACACCAGTCTTTTCAAACACTGATATTTATTTTCCAAGCCTTTCACACATGTCCTCAGAAGCCACAAGCAAACAGTGACTATAATGTGGTCTTGATATATCCCGTGTACTTGATATCCCCCTTGCTGCAAGCCGAAGGGAGCAAAAATGCAATAATAGTTAGAATAGCCTTATGAATTGTGTATCTGGACGAGATATCATGTAGCAGTCATCCACAAGAATTTGACTTCAAATGACCCACAATAAAAACGAAGATTTCAACTGACTGCCTTGCCACACGTACTAGAATAGCATTCGCACCTCTGGGGTGCAAAGCTTCTTCTTGGGCGACGTCCTTGTGGTTATTGGAACGCCACCCCAAAAGTGACTGGAGCATTGCTGAAGCAGTACTGCTCCACAGAATATGCACGTGTTACATGTAGGAATCATACACTTGTGTGAAGTAGCCGTAAATCAGTTTAAACCATGTATTTAGGTGGTAGAAAACATTTTGATAGACCCTCTAACTAGTGCGCATTATTCTGTTTGAAAACTCAATTCCCTAAAAGCACAACAAATTATTATATTAAAAAGTGACTATTTCAACATTTCCACCAAGTGCAGGGCAGCTTGAGCATGAAGCAAACTTCCTTGTGACATCTCAGTAAATCCGAGGTAGTGAGCACGTGCTACGACAAACCACAGACGCACATATCAGTTCTGGGCAGTAGTCACCACTGTTACCATCTCACTGGAAACTTGAGTATTAGGCAGCTGACAAGTAATAAGAAAGAGAAGGTAAAAAGGCTTGTTTGCATTTCAGATAAGTGAGAGCAAATAAGCTTTATCCAACATCAACTGGATAAGGCCAGAGACACGCAGAAAAAAAAGCCAATGTAAAGGTGAACGCTCAGCGTTCAGCTGCACTGCCGTGGCTTGCAACTACTGCACGCAGAAAAAAAAGTGCCAATGTAATGGTGAATGCTCAGCCTTTAGCTGCACTGCCGGGTGGCTTGCAAATGTTGCTCTGGGCGGAATGTTATGATTTAGTAGTAGACCAGCTTCCAACCTTAAGCCAACCTGCCCTTGGGGCGCATATTAAATTTGGCACATTAAAAGGTTAATGGTCTGCTATATGCTTGAGAAATTACCTTCTCATACTGTGACTAGGGATTCAGCAGCTACATAATAAAGAATAAGATTTTTCTGTTTGTATGCTAATTTTAAGAGATGAAATAGGGTATGCAATACCTAAGCGTGACCGATTAGAGGGAACAATATAGATATACAGGCAATACTGTGAGAAGTCAGCTTCACAAGACTGCATAATAAAAATGACAAAAAATACACATCTCGAGACCTCATGCCTCTCAACGATTATCTTAAAAAGGCAATCTCACTATATTAATATACAGCCTCTACAGAGTAAATCACGCATAGTTACTCAAGTCAGAGCTATATTTAACTCAGAGGAGGCTAGTTTAGGTAAGTTCATTGAACTGAGGGCACTCCACATGACCAAATATGATATGCAAGTGATCTGCCACTAGGAATCATGAAAACGGCACACACAATAAAATTATTGCGGATTACACAAACATATCCTACAACACACAAGGTAGTGACAGTTTTGTACGCAGCTTTGTGAAAGCATGCAGATCAGGTGCTTTATCGTGGCGCACTCCAGCTTGCAGCAGTGCTGCAGGTTCCCGCGGGATGACTCCAGAATCCGCACAGCCTTCAGCTACAAGAAATGAATTATTTATTGCAATGTGAATCGGGAAACCTGTCATATCTGTGTAATGCGGAATTGTAAAAAGAGCCCCACACAAGCAGCTACATTAATCTGCGTCTCGTTGTACAAATGTCTCATCCTTATATCTCAGGAGGTTACACGGCTATTTTGTAACAAGTGAGATTCCAAGAGGGAATGCAGCAAACATAAGAGTACCAAGAAAATCGTCAGCGAAACTCAAATATGTAGTAAAACTAAAGAGCATTGGATTATGAAATAATTATTAAGCACATGAAAAGTCTTTTGAACCTTAGGCCGTGTTTGTATAGCGATGGTATTCCTTCTTGCTCTTCGTGAGTGGTTTGAGCGACGCTCCGCCCGTGTTATGAACTGGAATAGCCGGCCGTTCACGGTGGGTGGTAAGAGTGACGTAGGATCGAGCGCAAAGTATCACTACGAAATCACAGCCCTTACTTTATTACTGCAACGCACAGTCATTACCTATGACTGGAACAGCTGACATACTGTTCTTTAGATGAATATGTATATAAGTACAGTAAGCGCCACCGTCTGATTGAGATGTCTCGATTAAAAAGAAACCTCGTATAAATGCGCGAATACCTTAGCTTAGCGTCAATTACGGTCCCCTCCGGTTACTTTTCCCTCTCTCGGGCAACGCAGAGAAATTCGTCAGTTTTGCGTATTCAAGAGCGCGTTTCCCAGAAGCGTGAGCGACACGCAGTCAGCTTAGCTGCAAAATGACGAAGAACACAAGTACGCGCCAAGTAAACACCATCGTTTATAGAGCTTTTAAAAATCACGCGTGGCATGTAGCACAATTATACTTCTTGGGTTAGATTACACTCGGGGGCGTACATTATTTTCACGAGAAATCAAAACGACCATTTGAATAAGTGTGTAACACCAACACCCTGACTGGGACACTGCGCCACCTTTTGTCACATTTGCCTATAACTCCTCACGCAATAACACCGCCGGCTACTCTCCCTTCTATCTTCTATACGGACGAGAACCTACGCTCCCTTTTGACACACTTATTTCGACCCCGGCCGCATTGTCTACGGAATACGCGCGTGACGCCATCGCTATAGCAGAAAAGGCACGTCACATTGCCCGTCTTCGCCTCTCTGTGTCGCAATCACGGCAGAAGTTGTTGTACGACGCCGGGTGATCTTGTCCTTGTCTGGTCCCCGTCTCGGCGCGTTGGCCTTTCTGAAAAACTACTTTGGAGATACTCTGTCCCCTATCGCGTCCTGCGACAATTGACGGATGTCACTTACGAAATAGCCCCGCTCGATCCTACCACGTCTTCTCCTTCCTCAGACGTCGTGCACGTGGCCCGGCTCTAGCCATACCTCGCGCCTACCAACCTGTCTCAGGCGCCGGGTTGCCGCTTTTCCGGCCGGAGGTTTACGTTACGAGACTGCGCGCAATGGCACAAAGATGATGTTAATCATTGATCATTGACGTTGATCAGAAGACGACGATTGAAGAGATTGCCTTTACGCCATCTTGGCAGTGCTATACAGCTCGCTGTATATATTTTGCGAATATATTATCAGTTATACCGTTTCCCGTGACAAAATATTCGTATAAGAAAATCAAAGCTGGCCCCGAGCTAAAGCTTCCTCTTGTCCCTGGAGCAGCCGTGGCTGTGTAATGGTAGAGCATCCGCCTACTAAGAGGAAGGTACTGATTGCGGCTCGAATCTCAATGCCATCGTAAACCCACGGTTTTTTTTTAATAAGTAGAGATATCCGCCGGCATCGTGTTCGGCTACTTGAGGGGCTCGCATCTGGGAAGGGATACCTACAGAGGTTTATAAGCGTTGTCTCGGGGCATCCCTTGTCTAACCGCAGACGGCATTCTGGTAGACCATCCGCCGCGACTTTGGCAGACGAGTGCAGCAACCGTACCTACGGGTAGAGTAGGTACAAGCGCGCTCACCGCCAGATGCTCGGTCCATATGGGACCTCACCATTTGGAAAAGCGGTGTTTCTCCCCGACACGAGGGATTAACCACCTTATAGGTGCATTGGGACGCCACATGGAAATTTGCCGCCATGGCAGCAGCCTAGACCCCATTTTTCAGGGTTTCTCGCGTCTACAGGATTCGACGGGACATGCATGGCGCAGGTTTCATTTCCAGGACAATAAAACCCTTAACCAAAGCTCCAATAACCGCCATGGCAGCAGATATGGGACGTTTATTTAGCCACTGATGTCTCGTATTGGGAGTTTAGGCGCCGGAAACTGCCCAATGAACCCTCAGATGCTACCTTATGGCATGGATGCTGCCAATCCCTAGGCCATCGCTATGTAAGAAGGTAGAGCACCGCATACGTAATTCCGAGGATGTAGGTTTGCCTCCTACGTTGGAGAACTTATCTTTTTGTCCATTTTCCCTTTGGTTTACAGACTATTTATAAACTTCCTTTCCTAAATTTTAATAAAAGCACCAGCTGGGGGAGATAACGGAGCAGATACGTGGGGAGATAACGGAGCAGATACGGCGACGCGACGCCTCGTGCAGATGCCGTTCTCTGGGTGCTTGTGTTATGCACGCACTCCTTGCCCGCGCAAGCTCTCGCCAGCGTTCTAAGTGAAGTTGCGTCGTCCCGCCAATAGGTATCCGCTGCCGTCCCCGTGTTGAGGGACGCGCGCTATTGCTACTTTATCTGTTCGATCGCGTCTCGCAAGTGTCCTTAGCTAAAAAGTATATACCTTACACCGTTGTTTATACAACGTTCAGCACATCGTGTTCTGGAATTCAACAACTTATAATGCTGAATAAAGCTTCCGCTTGCTCTGTAAAGTTCACGATGGCAACTGAGGGACGCGTTTGTGACTGAAACCTGCAGCGCGTCACACTACGCCATTTTCCTTTGCTGGCTCGCGGAAGCTTCGCTTTCACCCATTCCCATACTGTGTGGGATGTGCATATTTTTTCGGGATGATTCCATAGTCTGCAGATTTTTCCATTGAATAAAGTCAATCTATTTCCGTGGCACCATCAGACCTCAAGCTTTTGTTTGCTTTACATCATAGCGTTTCTAAATAAAAAACCTAGAGGGAAAAGTGGCGCTAGTGTCTACGGGGGTTCTCCTGAACGTCGCCTCAACCTACATGGGAATGATGGGAAGTACAGGCTTCGGATTGACTTCTGTCTTGAAACTGGTGGCGTTTGCATGCGGCGCAGTAAACGAAGCTGTATAAAACCATTTTCGTGCAAAAATTAACTTTATTTATGTTGTGTTTTATATAATGCAAAATACATTGAATAAAGTTTGTATGACTTTGAGATTGAAGCATGGTTTACCACCAGGGTATGCATCGTTCTGCCTGATTTAGCGCCATTGAATAATTATTTATTTACTTTCACAACAGCAATAACAACCGTGCATGTGCTTATATAAAAAATACTCAAATATTTGTGGGAATAAAAATTTTGTATTATGAGAAAAGTGTTGCGCCTTTGAGAGAAATGTTACAAGTGTCGTCTGCTACGACGCCTGCTCGCTGCGAACGCGAGGAAAGTGAACTTTTCTCGCAGACGCACTTGCGTCTGCGCAGACGCACTTGCGAACTCTCTCGCTCTTTCGAAAGGCTGCATCGGCTGTCACGATTGATGAACGTCTTCGAGTACTTTTAAACACATCTGCTGCAGTGCTATCTTGGACGCTTGTGGCCTCTTACGAGCATGCTTCACTATATTTTATGTTGACGTACCGCTTCCTCTGAAGTGCGCGCCAGCAACTGTTACGTCGTGGCTTTGCGCTTACCCGTTTTGCGACAGCAGACTACAGCAAGGAAGCAGCAACCTTTCCTACCACAAGTAAGTTTGTGTTCTCAAATGTCCTGAAACAACCATTTCAATGAACACATAAACGAGTAATGTGCAATGAAGCCCTCGATAAAATTTGACTGTCAAGCCAGTAGAAGAGCAACTATGTAGCAAACAAAATGCTTTATGCAAGCAGTCAGCAGTCGCTTTCTCGTCAGGGCTTCGTCAACACGCCGCGACACAAGCATCGTTCCAGCCGCTAGCTCAGCATGCTATCGCCATAGAATAAAGAACCCTATCGCTACTTCGAGCGACCAACCAAATACAGAGAGCTCGAGAGTATTGCGCCGCACTGCCCCACTGTGGATTGTAGCAACTGCGCTTGGAACAAAACTAGCGAAACCAAAACTGACAAAAAAATACCTGTAGACTAGTTCGCCAGTCAACAGAATACCAATCCGTAGCCTGTACTTACCATAATTCCCATGATAGTTGAACGATCGCAGCGCCACATTGCCCTCTAGTTATAGTAATATGAAACTCTATGCTTTACATTATAAACGATACATGTAGAAAAACTATCATGGAGGACTATTTCACCCTTGAGCAAAGAGGTCGCATGTTTGACAACAGACTGCGGTGGCCACATTAGACAGTTTTAGTAGAGCGTTCACGGCCCGCTCCGCATGGACCGGCGTATCCTAACAATTTGCGCGCAGCTGCTCATCGGAACGCTAGCGGGAACGCTAATTCGCCTGCGCACAGCGCTCACATCGGCAGCGGAACGAAGAACGCTGCCCACGCTCCGCTAGGAAGCCGTTTGAGCGGAGGGTGCGTCTACTGCTTGCTTTGTCGTTTTACAGCCACGCTGAAAGCGCGTGGGCGGCGTCTCTGGAAGACGCGCGTGTCAAATAAGCTAAATCTACGCAGTTCACGCAGCAAGCGAGTGCGTGGTATGTTAGCGGAGTGGAACGTAAGTAACGATCTGCTTAACTGTCTATTACAACTTCAACTAGCGGGGAACACTTTCATGTTGCAAGCGTTTTGTGTACGGTAAAAAAGTTGGGCGAAGTTAAACCGCAGTCCCCCCTAAGGTGTCTGCCATAGCACATGGGTTTCCTCAGGAGTCCAATCTGTCGATCAATCACAAATTTAACCTATATGTTGCCGTTTTCACATTTCCCTGTTTAGACTATGGCAAGCAACCAGGCTCGGCATGAAACTATATTGAAATGCCCCTACAACCCTGCTCACATGGTGAAGAGAAGCCGCTACCAAATACACATCGCAAAATGCCTAATGGTGAGTGCCAGCCTGCAGCAACTGGGCAGTAACTGCTTACTGCTTGATTAGAAAACTATGCCAACGTGAAAAATGCCTGATTGTTACTACTAGCCGTAATGATTGTCGTAATTACAGGATACATTTTAAGATTTTGCATGGTTTGCGCCTAGTTTGGGCAGTACTGCTTTCCGAAGAATACAAAGTGAGTTGGCGGCTGATTGTTTGGACCCAGTGATTATTAGAACTTGCCAGTAACATTGACACCGCATTCATTGAACTGGTGGGCAACGCCGTTCGTAGTTTCAGGCGGCATTACACGAACTTACGAATATTTTCGCGGGTGACCCAGATCATTTAAATTCAAACCAATGATTACAGAGCCTGTTAACAGCGTCGTCTCGGAACCGTGGAGCTACTTTCTCAAAAGATGAGCTCATCTTGAATACTAAAACAAAGGTTATTATTTCTCACGAAAATGTTTATTCCGCTCTAGCATTTCATTAATTTTAAGGGTTGACGTATCCTTCAACCCCGTTCTCGTACCTGCTTAACTCGGTGCACTTGAAGAATGACCGACACCACATCCACAGTTTTCCTTACAATTTTTACCATATGCAGGAAATAATAGATAAGAGAAACCCTGTGAGAAATTACCTGTTACGGTTGACTTCACGGCAGAAATAACTCGCCGGAGGTGGAAGTCTAACCCACACCTTCTGCATATGCGTGCTGTATTTTACCAAAAAACCTACCACGGAGGCTATCCTCCTGTCCCCTTTCGTGGGCGTATGAGTATCGGTGCAATATTAAGGGAAACAATACCAGGAATTAGGGACATTTCGTACAGTTTCCTTTTTTCGCCACCACGTGGCGTATCGACCTTAAAGAATTCGAAATTCCCGCTATGACGTATGCTATGACGCGCAACTAAAGAAAGCGCAATAAAAAGAAACACACCCTGAAGCTGTGGCTTCACCTCGGTGCTTGGAAACAGCGCGCTTGTGTATCAGCGTTATCTCGAAGACGGCCAGCTACTTGCTCTACTGACAATGAATCGACGGTTTTGCTAGACACCTCGCCAGAAAGCTCGTCCGCACTCTTGAGAGATGTCTGGCCGAGATAAAGGCTCCCGCGAAGCTTCCGTTGAATATATATTTTTTTTCTTTGAGCAGACTTTTTATTTATGCACCACTGTGGCCACGGTCTTGCGTATACGTCAGGGTTCTGTTTCATGGGTTTCCCATAAAACTGGCGGGATCCATTGTTTAAGAGGAAGCTTTAGCTCGGGCCTATCTTCGATGCCGGATTATCAAATACCTGTAAAATGCAGGAATGCTTTTATGAGAAAACCGCTGAACCGATTTGAATGAAATGCGTTGCATTTAAGAGGGAAAGTTAAATTGCAGAGAGTGCAGCAATTAGAATTTTCGTTTAGATAGTGTAAGGTTTTCAAAGAATTGCAGGATGTTCGTAAATTTGAAAAAAAAATAGAAGCATTAAGTTTACAAATCCCCAACTCAGCCATTAAAAGCAAATAGGGCATTTCTATAAACTTCACCCGTTGGAGCATCAAAATCGAACAATTTTTTTTGCTTTACCTTAAAACCGACGTGAATTTGATATAATGTTTGGAAGGGTTTTGAAAATGCAACATTCACAGCATAGTGGTATATTTCAGGATGGTGTATGATATATGATTGCTATTCGCTTTCGATGTATTATTAGGTGCAGTTTACAGAATTCCGATATCATTTTTAGCTGCTGAGCTATATGGCTCTATACGCCAAGTTTTCTTTTTCGAAATTTGGCAATTCTTTCAAATTTGACGCAAGAAATGTAGACAGCCTATAATAAAATATCCCATGCAATCACTACACTTTAACTTTTTTTTCTAAATTCAACATAACTCATCAAATTTGGTGCATTGGTTGCTCTGGGAAACTATTTCCGATTTCCCATGTATTTCGATATGAGCCCCCAAGCTCAATGTTCCCCCTAAGTTCGAGCTTGAATAATATACTTGTTGGCAAGATACGTTTGTAAACGTGTGATCGTGCCCTAATGAGCTAGAGCACTGGCGTACTGAGCTCAACGGCAGAAGATATGTTTGCAAAGCGTCTTGGGAAGGAATAGGAGAAAATAAAGGGAGAAGGCTGGTATGTTATTCAGAAGAGTGTCTGGTTGGCTAAAAATTACTAAATGCGTTGGTCGTCATACCACCTTCCGTTCCATCAGCATAATTTCTATTTCATTCCGTATTGTGCTATTACAGTCAATCAATCCAGATTAGAACATCGGTGTCATGACTATTCGTCGCAATAATTTATCGCCATCACTTCAGAATCATCTCATCGCCGTCATGCCGTCGTCCTTATATGCCTTCGTTGTTCTATTGACATCATTCCTACCTCGTAATTCCATCGTCGTCACTGCATGCACCGTCGGCCTGCGGTACTTGTTCTACTATCGTGAGATAACATTGGCGAGCGATAGTCATAACAGAGCGGGTCAATCAGGGAGACAGGGTACGGCCGCATATAGCCGATTCACTTGAAACATCAGGAGAAACACTACGGATTCTAAATAAAGGTGTCTTAGCTAACACAATGTGTCGCTTCTTGTTCGCTAGATCGTGTGAATGTTAATCGCATTAACTTCGATAGTCATCTTAACATCGGTTCTGCAGGAATTCTTTCGTCTTCGCGACACTAACGAACTCTTGTCCACATTGTTCCCAGCCTATTAACACCTCGAATTCTTAGAGGTGATCGTGCTCAGGCATGTGACGGACGACCCGAAGTTTGATGGAGGTAGCGGTATGATTTCGACAGCGGCGCCGCCTATCGACCAGGAGAAACACATTTGGGTGGGTGGGAATAGCGGCGAAAGGCACACTTCATGAGTTGCTAGACATCACAGATTTGAATGAACCTGACAAAGAGTTAGAAATATATATGCATTGCAGTCGCGCTAAAGAAATTGAAAACTATTGGATTGGTGCGAGACTCGCTGCAAAAACATTCATTAGACTGTCTCAGGCATCCGAGCTATCCTTAACGGGAATCAATGAGATGAGTTTCGATAGAGCTCGTTACATTTTTCAAGAGTGGAAGTCGTGCCTAGAGGCAGAGTCGACTGCAATATTTTGTTGCTGCACAAAAATATCTAGATTTTCGGCGTGATCATTTTAACGGAAAAACAAAAATTAAATAAATTTTCAAGAAGTACTTAGAGTACATTGATAAAATTGTAGCAAATAAATTCTGAAAAGTTAATTTGCAACTTTTTTGTGTCCTAAGGCAGAGGGCAACTTACTACTGGTTTCCATTATTTTCTTCGATATATTTTCTAGCGAGTTGAATATTCTGCCATAGGTTAATTCACAATTAGCCCAACTAATCAAACTGAGACTTTCAAGTGTATATTGTTCTTAGACAAATGCTTTAAGTCTACGCGGATGCTACAAAATTTCTCAGCATTGGGGAGGGAAATGTAAAAAACAAAATAGAAATGCAGAACACTTTATTGCCTCAGTAAATTGGTATTTTGAATGCTATTTCCACTCGTTAAGTGGCTCGACCCTCGTGTTCGCAGCCTTGTATATGTTTTTGTAGCACTAGGTGCGTTGTCTGTGAATTTAGTGAATAAGCAAGCAGATCATACTTTAATCTGGCGGAGAAAAAAAAAACAAGGAAAGCCTACGTTGTAGATGCACTGTACTGAAACACAATTAGACAGTCTTAATTTGCATATCTTTCTAAACAAGGATGCCTAAATTGTCGATTGAAAAATTGACATCATTATAATGAAACCGAATAAAGCAATAAGAATGGCATGTTCCGCGTGAAAAATATATGATGAGCGTTAGCCTTGTGGGTCAACAATTTCTGTTTAATGAAAAAAAAAGCTTCTAGTGGCCGTGTATTATAATATTTCTGAAAGCCAGTAACCAGCGTATCTAAATTTACATTCGCGCCAAAATTATTGGCTCGAGTTCTATCACTGTAGGTACATCCGAATGACTATATGACATTCAAAAGTGAGATTAAATGGTGGGCGGCGGCGTGTACGGTAGTGTTCACCTATTCCTTCACTATAGTATGTTGCCGCACATTTTAAAGCACGAGCATGGTGATCAACCGATGTGCTTTTTTACAACTTCATCCCTAAATGTAAGCCGGGGTTCTGCCACTCCCGGTGGTTGTTGCCAGCCTGATCCCTCCCTGTTTTCCTAACTGTCCATTGTATGGTTTGTTTTCATACCAAATATTCACATAATAATCTGTGGGTGTTCGGCTAGTAATGAAATGTTATTTCTCTTACAGTTAAATTATCAAGTAACTAGAAAGAAGGGATGCAGGGCAAAAACCTGCTATGATGCAGCTTGAAGACCGCCCGGCGGCCGTTGATCACATGACATTATCTTCACAATAATCGAGAACGCGAGCTAGCTTCGTAAAGGCAAATAGGCTAATGGGTCGAACAGAACCGGGCCGGCCAAAGAATGGTACTTTCGAGCTCGGGCCAGGCCCGGACCTGAAAAACCGGCTCGTGCAGTGCTCTACTTCAGATAGTATGATCAGCAGATTCCCATACTGTCACGTAGTAGTGACGCTGAAGTAAACAGTCGTAAAACTGTGTATGACGAAACTGATTCTTTATTGGGCGAACATGTGCCCACAAAGGCAAGCTACACTCGAAGCGAAACGAAAGGGGCGAACACAGTCGGCGATCGTTGAAATCTGATAGCGGCGAAACGCGTCGGATTTTATACATGAGTCATCGAAGGCCCCATGCAGAAGAATCCCTGGTACCCGCATCTCTTCCATAAAAATCTAGATAATTCGCGTCGTTCATACAGTTAGATTACATGAGCGTCGGTGACAAAAGACAACGGATAGAAGCATCGATAACGTTCGAGAAACTTCCCATACATGCAGGCGCGTCCGGTGCCTAGCGATAACGTTTAACATTTTTAGCCGGTGAAAAGTGGTCACCGGTGAAAGATAAACATATATACGTGTCAATACCCTCCCCTTAAAAAGCATCGTCCCGATGCTACAAACAAGAAAGCGAAAACAAAACCACGCGTACCTCCCCAGAGAGAGAGAAAAAAACAACAACAAAGAATAACAAAGTAACAAAGTACCGAAGTTCGTCAGCGGGCGTAGAAAGGGCTAAGACGCACCACGTGGATGACTTCACGTCGTGCCCGGCGCCGCTGTGATTGCGAAATGCCGTCTGGCACGACCTCATAGTCCAGTGTTCCAATACGTCAGATGATCCTATATGGTCCGAAATAGCGACGTAACAGTTTCTCGCTAAGTCCTCGTCGGCGTATCGGAGTCCAGACCTAAACACGGTCGCCGGGCTGGTACTCGACGTAGCGTCGTCGAAGATTGTAGTGTCGGCTCTCGGTTCTCTGCTGGTTCTTGATGCGCAGGCGGGCGAGCTGTCGACCTTCGGCACGCTGCAAATAGGTGGCAAAGTCGCGATTTTCTTCGTCGGTGACGTCCGGTAGCATGGCGTCAAGCGTCGTTGCCGGTTTCCTTCCGTAGACCAGGTTGAACGGCGCTATGTGCGTCGTTTCTTGCACGGCCGTGTTGTATGCGAAGCTCACGTACGGAAGGATGGCATCCCACGTATTGTGCTCGACGTCGACGTACATTGCCAGCATCTCGGCGATGGTCTTATTTAGGCGCTCGGTGAGGCCATTCGTCTGCGAGTGGTAGGCGGTGGTTCGGCGATGGCTTGTGTGGCTGTATCGCAGGATGGCTTGAGTTAGTTCTGCCGTAAAGGCTGTACCTCTGTCGGTGATGATGACTTCTGCGGCGCCGTGACGCTGGAGGGTGTTCTCAACGAAAATCGGGCTACCTCGGCGGCACTGCCTTTGGGCAAGGCTTTTGTTTCGGCGTAGCGCGTGAGGTAGTCCATAGCTACGACAATCGATTTATTCCCGGACGTCGACGTAGGGAAAGGCCCCAGTATGACCATCCCGATCATCTGGAACAGTCGGCGAGGTGGCTCGATCGGCTGTAGAAGTCCAGCTGGCCTTGTCGGCGGTGTTTTGCGTCGCTGACAGTCTCGGCATGTCCTTACGTAATGGGCGACGTCGGCAGAGAGGCGAGGCCAGTAGTATTTTTCTTGGATCCTCGCGAGCGTGCGGGAAAAACTGAGGTGTCCCGCCATTGGGTCGTCATGGAGAGCTTGCAGAACCTCTGGACGCAATGCTGAGGGTACCACGAGGAGGTAGTTGGCTCGAACAGTTGAGAAGTTTGTCTTTAAGAGAATGTCGTTTTGCAAGAAAAACGACGCCAATCCTCGCCTGAACACCTTGGACACAATGATGGTCTTGCCTTCCAGGCAGTCTACAAGGCTCCTTAGTTCCGGGTCAGCTCGCTGTTGTTGGGTCCCAAGAAAGTGTCGTCATCCTAGTGGTCCTGTGGCCGCGGTTTAACGGGGGCGCGAGACAAGCAGTTGGCGTCAGAGTGCTTTCGCCGGGACTTGTAAACGACGGTGATGTCGAATGCTTGAAGTCTCAGACTCCATTGTGCGAGGCGACCTGAAGGATCCTTCAAGTTAGCTAGCCAACACAAGGCGTGGTGGTCGCTCACAACTTTGAAGGACCTGCCATAGAGGTAGGGGCGAAACTTTGATGTAGCCCAGATGATGGCGAGGCATTCCTTTTCGGTTGTGGAATAATTTGTTTCCGCCTTCGACAGCGACCGGATAGCGTAACTTACAACCCTTGCTAGTCCGTCAGTCCTCTGCAGAAGCACAGCGCTGAGTCCTACACTGATTGCGTCGGTGTGCACTTCGGTATCGGCTTTTTCGTCGAAATGTGCAAGTATTGCCGGCGATTGCAGGCGTCGCTTCAGTTCTTCAAATGCTTCGACTTGCGGCGTCTCCCACTTGAACTCGACGTCGGCCTTCGTGAGGTACGTCAGTGGCTCAGCGATCCGTGAAAAGTCCTTCACGAAGCGCCTCTAATAGGCGCGCAGTCCAAGAAATCTACGGACTGCCTTCTTGTCGGCGGGCGGAGGAAAGTCAGCGATGGCCGCAGTTTTCTGTGGGTCAGGGCGCACTCCAGACTTGTTGATGACATGACCCAAAAACAAGAGCTCCTCGTATGCAAAGCGGCACTTTTCTGGCTTTAACGCGAGTCCGGAGGTCTTGATAACTTGAACTATTTGAAGGGGCCGGCGGTATTCCTCGAAGCTTGAGGCAAACAACGACGTCCTCCAAATAGACGACGCAAGTCTGCCACTTCAAGCCTGCCAGTACATTATCCATGACGCGTTGGAAAGTCGCAGGTGCCCAGCTCGGTCTTTACCAAACGACATGACCTTGAAGTCGAACAGTCCGTCTGGTGTTATAAAGGCAGTCTTCTCCTGGTCCCTCTCGTCGACTTCGACTTGCCAGTAGCCGGTTTTGAGGTCCATTGACGAAAAATACTTTGCGTTGTAGAGTCGATCCAAGGCGTCGTCAATACGTGGGACAGGGTATACGTCCGTCGTGATTTTATTGAGGCGACGATAATCGACGCAGAAACGTAGCGTTCCATCCTTCTTTACTAACACCACGGGGGACGCCCACGTACTCTCGGATGGCTGGATGATGTCGCGTAGCATTTCGTCGACTTGTTGCCTTATGGCCTCGCGTTCGCGCGCCGAAACTCGGTACGGGCTCTGACCGAGTGGGCGGACATATTCGTCGGTTATGTTGCGGTGCTTGGCGACAAGGGTTTGTCGAACTTTTGACGACGACGAGAAGTAGTCCTTGTATGGCAGGAGCAGAGCTTTTAGCTATTCTTTCTTATGATTGGGAAGGTTCTGATTGACGTCGAAAGTTGGTTCAAGTACTACAGTCATCGTTGCAGGTGCACTAGAATCCGTGAAGGCGAAAGCACCGCTGGATTGTACAATTTCGTCAATGTAGGCGACCGTGGTGCCTTTGTTAATGTGCTTGTATTCGTGGCTGAAGTTCGTGAGCATCACTCTTGCTTTCCCTTCATGCAGCTCAGCTATGTCTCTAGCGACGCAAATTTCACGGTCGTGCAGTAAGTGATGATCGCCCTCGATGACACCCTCCATGTCTGCAGGACTTCGGTACCGACGGAAATCATTACGCTGGAGCGAGGCGGAATGGTGACTTGTTCTTCAAGCACATTCAAGGCATCGTAACTTATGCTTGTATCCGGTGGTATCGCGTTGCGCGTTGAAAGCGTTATTGACTTGGACCTTAAGTCGATTACTGCACCGTGTTGGTTTAGAAAGTCCATGCCTAGGATAACATCCCAGGAGTCGTGCTGCAGGATTAGGAAGCTCGCCGGGTAAGTGCGGTTGTTTACGGTGACTCGCGCTGTGCAGATTCCAGCCGGCGTTATTAGGTGGCCGCCCGCTGTCCGGATATGAGGTCCTTGCCAGGTCGTGCAGTAAGTGATGATCGCCCTCGATGACACCCTCCATGTCTGCAGGACTTCGGTACCGACGGAAATCATTACGCTGGAGCGAGGCGGAATGGTGACTTGTTCTTCAAGCACATTCAAGGCATCGTAACTTATGCTTGTATCCGGTGGTATCGCGTTGCGCGTTGAAATCGTTATTGACTTGGACCTTAAGTCGATGACTGCACCTTGTTGGTTTAGAAAGTCCATGCCTAGGATAACATCCCAGGAGTCGTGCTGCAGGATTACGAAGCTCGCCGGGTAAGTGCGGTTGTTTACCGTGACTCGCGCTGTGCAGATTCCAGCCGGCGTTATTAGGTGGCCGCCCGCTGTCCGGATATGGGTTCCTTGCCAGGCCGTTTTCACCTTCTTCAACTTGGCGGCGAACTCGCCACTGCAGACGAAATAGTCGGCTTCAGTGTCGACGAGAGCGGTGACGTTATGACCATCGATTAGCACGTCTAAGTCGGTAGACCGTCGTCTGGCGTTGTGGTTAAGTCGTGGCGTCGGATCACGGCAGCGTCGGCTTGCTCCGCTGCTGCTACGTCGCGTAGGAAGGTCTTCTTTCGGCGGCGAAGTGTTGTCGTCAAGGCTCTTGCCAGGCGCTATGCTTCTACCTCGTCATGATGATTCGCGAATTTAGTTCGTCGGCGGCGGAGTATCTTCAGCATTGCGTCGTACAGCAACCGCACCTCCCTCGGTTGCTGCCTTCAGTTTCCCGGGTAAGGGCTAGGAGATCGGCCCCGGGTCGGGCCGGCATACAGCCGGCGATGCGACGAGATGTAGCGGCCTGGTGACGGCGAGCGTGAGGGTTGTCGTGATTGCCACTGGGCTCTGGCGAGGTAGTCGGCGATGTCACGTGGCCGCTCGCCAAGCTGTGGCCGAGGCGCGTTGACGGCGAACCCTTGCAGGCCCACGAAAGCAAGCTACACTCGAAGCACAACGAAAGTGGCGAACACAGACGGCGATCGTCGAAATCTGATCAGCGGCGAAACGCGTCGGCTATTATACATGAGTCATCGAAGGTCCCAGAATAATCCCTGGTACCCGCGTGTCTTCCAGAAAGTTCTAGATAATTCGCGTTGCTCATACAATCAGATGACATGAGCGTCGGTGACAAGAGACAACGAATAGAAGCATCGATAACGTTCCAGAAACTTCCGATACCTGCAGGGGCGTGCTGTGCCTAGCGATAACGTTTAACATTTGTTAGCCGGTGAAAAGCGGTCACCGGTGAAATATAAACATGGATACGTGTCAATATGATTATGAAAGATTGTGTAAAACAATTTAAGACGTAACCTGCTTCCCTGTTCAAGCAAAAGAATCCAGTCAAGTTATTTTTTCCTCTACACTTAGAAAGTGGTTGTATATCCCCCCGGTCGAACAGTGTCGCGACGGATTGGACTTTTTCTAGAGCATTAATATGCAAAACATTATTCTTGGGCTTTACGTGCCAAAACCACGATCTGATTATGAGGCACGCCGTGGTGGGGGACTCCGGATTACATTAGTCCACCTGGGGTTCTTTAACTTTCACCCAATGCTGCATTGATATGCACATCAGAAACCGCATTCAACACAGGGCATGCCTACACCAACATTGGTAAATTTGTTTTTTACGCTGCTCTTTTACGTTAATACTTATGTGTTTTAAACTTTGTTGCAAGAAATGAAGGGCATGGCATGCCCGGCATTTCTAACTACGGTATTAACATGTTATGACCAAGAGCCATCCTCTGACAGCATAAGACCTAAATATTTCACTGGTGAATGATTTTTTATTTCAACTGGCCACTTAACAAATACTTATATCTGATTTTGTAACATTTTTGTAGTGAAGCTAATGTCTACATAATATTTATGTTAAGGGCCATGCTATTAGTGACACCATTCTTAAACGCGCTTCAAGTAGGCGGCCAATAAAAACAATGACTCATTAGATGCCCTTGCACACAGTACACAATCATCCACAAAAATTGTATCCCGGTTCAATAATATCACACATATTGCTAACAAAAACCTTGCACTCGGCCGCGCAACGCTTGAAACAGCGAAGCTGTGTGATCGTAGCCCAGCATTTTCCGGAAGTGCGCGCGAACTTTTCATCTTATTACTCATGTAGACGATGATTTCTTTTCGGGCGTCTCGGACTTACGGCCGACACTGCGCGTTGCACAGCGCAGCTTACAAACCGTTCCAGG